>NC_060251.1:104068995-104371887 GCF_921293095.1 Ischnura elegans
GGAATTCATCCAGTCCAGGGATTCCGAGGTAGCTGTGAAAAGATTTAGCTTATAAGCTTATTTAGGATAGCTGACATGGCTAATGCATTTGTTTTTGCGAGTTTTCTTGAAAAATTGGAGTCTCCACATTCGCTTGTAAGTCATTTTCCATTTCATTTTTTTTTTTGCTTTCGTCGAAGTCCTGCTTATTCCAGTGTGTCAAGCACCTCCCTCGTTTGTTTATTCCTAGCACGGCGGATTTGGACCGCGGCATGAGCTCGAACATAATACGTAATCGCTGCAAGTAAAGCCGTTGTGTAAGCTTTAGTTGCTTTCAGTGCACCAACCGCGGAAAATCTCGGAAGATTAGCGAGATAGCTATAAAGCAAGGGTGATTATGAAGGCGAGGTACCCCACGTCGGGCAAAAGCGTCAACTATGCGGGAATGCGGTGAAAGGAATCTAAGAACCCGAGTGGGACCAAAAAAAGGCGGCATTCTCTTCGACTCGGTTGCGGAGCGCGGCCATGTTGTGACGCAGCGCCACGCCCCCGTTCCGCGTCATTAGCCGCCTCCTTTGGTTGCTATGTCTCGCGGAAATTGCTCTGACTAGCCCCGGCGGTCCATTCAACCCCGTTTGTTTGCGGGCGAGCTAGCGGAGCCCTTGGAGGCGCAAGGCGCCGGCTCGCCCCTCTGAAAAGGAAAAAGGGGTGTTGTGCCTGCCCTTCCTTCCGTATTCCTCCTTTATTATTCATGCGGCCTTTTTTTATGGGCGGGGGAGGGCTTTTTTGCTACGGCGGTGGCGCTGCATACAAGGCGCGGCTGGTTCTGGAACGTCTAAGAGAGAGAGAGAAGTCGGAATGGTCGATGGAGTTGGGTGTTTTTTTTCACTCGTTCATTCGTGTCATTGCATTGAAAATTCTCTAAAAGGTTAGGCTCGACGGCAGGCTGATTTGTCTGGGGAGTGTTTTCGTCCCAGCTCCCGAGTCCGTCGGAAAGGGTTTCCACCTAGTTGGATTAGGAACTGGAAAGGTCATGGAAATTCGAGTGAAAATTATGCTGAGATGGAAAAGCCTTCTGGTCTATGTCCTGCAATAAGGTGTTCAAGATCAAATTAGCAGAATAAATTAGGAAGTCTGAGTCGAGCAGAAGGGAGCCACTTGGTATGCAATAGTCAATATGATAGCTCAGGGTTAGTGTACTATGTGGTAGTATAGTTTTCCGGACGATATAAAGCAGATGACAAAACAAAAGGGAAGAACATGAATGTGAATCGTGCACCATCTAAAAGGATATCTGATAATGGAACACTCTGATCATGTGTGAGAGTTGATTAGTGGTGCTGATGTGAGTGCAGAAGTGATCCTATTTAAATGTCCTATGTCCAATATTTTATAAATACATGCTCAATTGGTTTCAGTTATTAAAATGTAAGAAAACTCTCATTCGCGTAGTTCGGGTCACTCATCATTCTTGACTGAACATTGGTTTATCGATGTCGTTTGTATCTTGGCTATTCTAATTGCGTTACATTTTAGGCTAATGAAAATAAATAATTGATTAGAGTATAAATACCCCGTAAGGCTCAGTTCTTTCGAACAATCATAAGAGCTTTCATTTAAACTTTTCAAATGGGCCTGTTATCGGCAATGAGCGTTATCGCTCTCATCCACCTTTTTTCTACCAGTTGCATTCCTTATTCTTGGAAGGTTTTTTATTCGAATTGTAAATACTTATGGTTAATTTCCATCGGCGATTGTACTCGTAAATGAAGAAAGTTGTGACTTGTATCCATCAGGAAACGAAGAATTTTCCTGAGTACTTTGGACGCTTCAAGGATGACCAAACTTCTCTTTAGTCTTGGTTGAATTGGGCTATGCGGTAGAAGTTACTGGGAGAGGAGTGATAAAGTCAAAAAATCATCTCATATAGTGTTACAGATTTTAGCTCAAAGGCGTTGATAGCGTGCTCACAAGTTTCGAAGCATCCTTGGGTTCGCCACTTGACCTTAACTCCGAAGCGAAGATGATGGCCTGGCATTGCTAAGCGGTAAACCCCCGCAGCGAGGTACTTTTCCAGGTTTGTTTTGTATGGACGGAGTTTTGGAGTAAAAACACCAGCTCCATGGTGGCGGTAGCATCGCTCGAGAGGGGTTGAGGGAGGGAGGGAAAAACCCGGCCCATATGACGGGGTGCCCCGTTGATGACGTCACTGCCCGCTCTCCCTCGCCCCAGGGTTCCGCATGGCCCCTTTGTCAGCTGCGAGGGGATGGGGAAGGTCATCTGTGTAGAGCAACTTAATGCACCCCGCTCTTCACTTAACCCATATACCCATATCCTTTGCTTCCACGCCTCCCTAACTGGACCTTATTCCCCGTCCCGTAACATACTTTCTGAGTCTCGTAACTGGGCGAATTTCATGATAACTGGGTGATTCTTTTCTTAGCGGTAACTTCCTAGTTATTTAGACTAGATCCTTTTTCCAACGTGAAAAAGTTATCTCTCTTGGTGGATTGAAAACAACAAACCATAAAAATTCACAAAATCTTTATTGAAACAGCCCGACCGGTTTCATTTGTTTAGTGTCATTATCGAGGGAAACATATTTTTTTCGTGGCGAGTGCGTATATATACCCCAGTTGTAGCAATATCGATGCGAATGCGAGAGATCCTGGTTTGATTCCAGATCAAGGTGAAAATATTTTTCCTGGAAGAATGCAAACACATGCGGGTGACTCCGCTGGATACTCAGCGTTTCTTTCTGCAGTTAGTTTTCAGTACTTCATTTGATGCTTGTTTTCACTGTCCAATTGAATGGCAGGAAATACTCCCATTACCAAATTTCGATCGTCTTTGTCTTATTCCACTGTAGCTTCTCAATGATCATTATATCTTAGCGAGGTTGGCCTATCGTCCAAGCGTATGAACCGAGTTCGTATTGCTAAATGTGTTTCCTCGTACTCAGGAGATGTTTTATCGGAATGAAAGCTTATTTGGGATATTCATCGCTTTAAAGTTCTTCCATTTGGTAGATCTTCCATCTCAGGTAGGTGAAGTAGTACGCTTAATTGACGTCTTCCGTCATGCACGGTGAAATTAGCCGTAAAATTACCCTTATTCTTATATTGGAATATTCGTTTTCTCCCCATTAATCTTCTTCTTTAAGTCCCATTGTACATACCTTATTGATTCGTATTGACGGTTACTGCTTTGCTTAGATTCCCTCCAAGTTCCCATTTCTGACTGCAATATTGTCTGCTGTAAAAAGCGTAGCATCTACTCCGTACACCTTTTTTACATTTACTTGTCTTGTTGTTTCTTAATGTTAAATAGTATCAATAAAAAGCTGAATCCTTGTCTCTTCCTACGTTTATTTTAGTGTCCCTCAGTCATCTATCTTCGTTCTGTCTGGGGCGACATGTTCCTTTGGTTCTTAATGCAGTATTCGGGCATTGACTCGCAGAAGTATTATTGGACCCTTAAAAAGGTCGACCTATATTTCCTTCCGTCGTGAGCTCTCTTCGGTTATAGGTTCAATAATGCCCGTCTCGCTACCCCCGCCCCTTCCACTTAGCGCGTAATGAACTTCGAAATCGCGACGAGGAACTTTATGAAAGGTTCATTTTGGACCAGCAGAATATTTTTTTCGTGGACCGTTCGAGGAGGGTGAGACCCGTCTTGTCATCGCAAATGAAAATAGCTTTTCGAAATGGAAATGGGAGAGTTATCTTTCGACTTCGGAACGCCACCCTCGGCGCCTTAAAATGCCTCCGAATTTTGCATGCGATTGAGATTTATTTCGATGAAAGAATATTTTGGAATCGAAGCCCTATTACTGGTTATGAGTTCTGAACGTGCTTTCTGCCCTTATTTGGTAATATTGGCTATCAATATTAAGGCAGGTTTTAACATTAGTGTTGCATTGAACTCGGTATGATGAGAGTTTTCTTGTTTTCTTTTTTTTTCATGTTTGCGTTGAAATGTGGTTTACTGCTATGATATAGTTGTCACATATCAGTGCTCCTACTAGTGTTCTCCACTGTCGATAGTTTCAAAAGATGTTTGTTGTATCATTCTATTTATCCATGTTTATCATTGATATTATTGATAAAAAAATTCTTACTTCTTTCCGGTTAATTGCTTGTACTTTTCTGCTTGACGTTATTTCTGTGAATGAAAACTGAAGTTAACTACGGATAACTGGAAATTATGCTCCAATGACGCCGTTGATTAATATTCTTTCTAATTGTACGCTCTTAATTTGCGTTGCACCATAATAGTTTTCGCGTTTTCTTTTGTTTCATGCGAGTAATTAAATTTCTCTAAGATAAATATATACCTCCTAACCATTTTCTCGAATCACTGCATCCCCGAATCAGTTAGCCCGGCTATATGCTCGTATCTCTCTCCAACCGTATCGCTGAAGAGAGCATTTTTAGTCACTGGGGTAGCGTATCGCCGTGAATGATGGCAACCCGCTTGGACATAAGAAATGCGGGTGGTATCCACAGGCGCTAAGGTCTCTCCTGTCATGTCCTTTCCTGTCTTATTTCAATGACCCGACTGTTCCTACATGCATTGACCTGCGTTGTTCTAATGTTCGACGTTTTTTTTATCGTAAGAAATGGCTTGATAAAAAATTAGTTTCAAGATCACACCTTTTAAAATAAAATGAAAGTTATGCATTATCTTTTATCTTAAACGCTCAGTACGAATTTCCAGTACGATTTTTCGGTATCGATCCTTTCCAACCTTTGCCCCAGAAGAAAACAGGATAACCAAGCCCTTCTCTCTTCTTAGTAATTAACGTTTATTCTATACAATGTTGACCTTGTATAGAATTGTATGAATACGTAAATTCCCGATTGAAATTACGTGGGAAAAGGTCTAATTTCTCTTGTAACTCCACCTATATGGTTTTTTAAAAACAAAGCGATTTTGCTTTTTGATAACTTAATCATCTTTCCTCGGCAGCGTGTACGCTTGATTTAATTTTGCTTTTCTACACTTCTTGATAGTTATTTTAAAAGTAATTTTCAGGTAAATTGGTGCTCCACGTTAGTTTGATTCTGCATTTTAGTAGGCACCCTCCACATTTCGCCGATTAAGTGTAACCTTGGGTGTATTTAATTATGAAGTGTCACAATTATTCTTTTTACTACGGAGAACGGTTTTGTCGGTGGCAATTGTAACTCAAAAGTAAATAAAAATAATTTTTCCCTCGCGCTGCATTAATAATCTGTGAGTGCTAAGGTGAATTGGAACTGTTTGTTGTGGAGGTGAAAAGAAACCTGAGGGGAAAAAAATAAATGACAACCTTTTCAAGAATATCTGTGCCCCTGTGAGCAGTAGGAGGAACTTGGGAAGCTCTTCCTTCCCTAATTTTCCATCTTGATCGTCTGCCATGTATTTTTTTCTTCCCTCTTTTGGCCTTTGTGGCTTGATATTTCGTCCTCCGGCCCTTCATGCTTTTTCCTCGTCTATAAAAATCCCTGTTTGTTTCCTTCTTTCCCCGTGAAGGGTCTGTTCTCGTCTCCTGGCAACGCGCCCCCTGCCTTTCTCCCTTCTTCGCTCCCCTCCCCCCACCACTCGCCTTTGTTTTCGTCTTCATTCAACACCTCTTCCTTTTCGAGTCCCACTTTCCGCGTTGCCATTATTCCAGTAAAGCCCTCTTATTAATTCCTATATTGGGGCCGGCATAATTAATTGAGCCTAATTAATTTAAAATTTGCTTTTACCTTTCGTTATTTCCCGTTGTGGGTAATTTTTCTTAATGCTACTTTCAAGATTTCCGTACCTTTGCGTACTTAGGCTGTGGTTCTTCCTGATTTAACCACATTGTAGAAGAGAATGGTAAATGTCTGTTTGTTATGGAGTCCGGCTTTTGTGATTTCCATCGTAAGGAGGACTTATTAATGCGTATATATTTTACGAATTACTTTTGATGTTGTCAAAATCGTCTTCTTTATGTGAGGTTATACATAGTCACCTCAGTTGTGGAAACGTTCGATCGTTGCAATAAAGTTAGCTACGATCAAATTGCATATCGTATGTCATTTAATCAAATTATTCCTTTAATTGTGTCGTATGTATGCTATTGAATGTATGTTAGCGAACTGTAACTGCTGGTCCTGGATATCATTTGGGGTTTTGAGTTTTTACGCTCTTCATGTTCTCAGTCAAGTAACAAGATCTTGGTCAGACGCCAAAAATTGTCTAGCTCCCCTGTTCAGTTGTGTTTAGTTTCTCCGTGCTTGAGAAAGAAGATAATTGCTTTCCTAACACATGCTTCTACTGTGACGTAAAGCTTGTTTCCATCTGTCCATCTAAATTTTGGAAGTCAGCGTTTTTTTTTCATATGTAAGGGACTTAAAATTGCGTGAATTTTATTCCACGAGAATATACAGCATGGAAATAACGATTTGGACAATAGTTTAACTACAGGTTTTGTATTGAACATTGTTTCTCTTTTGGTAGGCGACATTGATTCAAATCCCGAAATTAAACGAGAATTATAATGAAACACTGACTTGCAATTTTCCACAAAAATAAAATTTAATTCGACTCGAGTTTCGATGTAGTAGCATCGAAACTCGAGTCGAAATAAATTTTATTTTTGTGGAAAATTGCAAGTCAGTGTTTCATTATGAATCAATTCCACTCCATCTCGCTTGATTCTTCGAATTTTAAACGAGAATTATTATGATAAGATTTTGTTTTAAAGTTATTTTTTATCTATGGAAGCAGTATCTCTCTCGTAATTACAAAACTGCGTCTTATATTTTGCTCTTATTCATTCTCACGACTTCAATGCCAATACATTTTGTTCAGGCTCATAAACTTAATTATTCCCTCAAATAATCACCCTAGATTACGTAGCTTAATATTTTTTAGTTAGTAGCCTAAGATTTTTTAAATTTTAAACTGCATCTAGACGCCCAGGACACCTTTAATTTGATTTTATCACTCGGTTTTTATAGATGAAATTCTCTTGGCCATAGTCATATGGAATGGATTTTACACTGGGTATTTTATAAAGTGAATACGTTGAATTTATTTCTAGAGATGCGATTTTATCAATTCTGTGTGTGGCGAATGTTTTGGAGTTTCTAATTTTATTAAATGTAGGCATACTTCAGGTTTCGCTGAGTGATTCCGTATTCATCCCTGGCTGTGGCTTTCGTTGATTTTAAAGACCTTGCCGAAGCTCTTTTCCCTTTCGAAAGAACGAGTTGAGACTCGGTATTCCTTTCGTGAGTTTCAATGTCTTCCTCTCTTCCGTCTTGCTCTGAGGACTTCGCAATGCATTCTCATTCAGCGCGTTACCGCTCTCAAGGGTGGCAGCGGTGACTTAATGTGGCCATAGACCTTGGCGCCAGCGGTGGGGAACGCATATCTTCCGATACCGCCGGAATGATAAGGAGGCGGGAGGTGGTTTATCACCCGTCGCTCGTTTATTTATTCCCTTTTCCCTCTTCTCCGGCATTTTATCAGCCCTTGCTGTACCCCCTCACGTTTTTCTTCTCTAACCGGTTTCTCTGTCGCCATTTCCCAAAACTGAATCGTGGAGTGTCGGATGTGATTTTTCTGCACTTAAACATTTAATTTAGAATTTCACTGGTATAATATTAGGAGACAAATAATGTAATCGTTCTTCGCATATTTTCTATTGCTCGTGTGAATAGTTCCGTAGTTCTTGGCCTACCTCCGATTATCTAAATCAGTAGGTGTTCACTCTTGGCAAATTTCATGAAACATTTTCAATCTTGACGTTCCATCATTTCAAGAAAAAAATAAGTCGCGAATAATTAGCCATGCCATCATGCCTTATTTCTTTTAATTCTTCTCGTTATGCAAGTATAATAAGCTCGAGATTGGCGTTACTTTTGATTAATTTTACATACCTTTTTATCTTTCGACAAATCAAAACTACATCTATTTTCACACTTGGATTATGGGTTTATGTAGCCAATATAATGGTCTCCGATGGGGAGCACAAATGAGAAATGTCATTTGTATTTGTAATAGATTCAAATATATCTCAGTCGAGATCGGAATATGTATTTGTATTTTTCATATCCCGAGCATCTGGTGGATTTCTCCTCGCTTTGCATGCGAGTTTATCTTCGTCTTCGACTCCTTTATGTTCGTGTCCGTGACGTTGTTTCCCCCTTTCCATGCAGGCTGAGTTATCGCTAGTTTCAGGAAAGCCAGCGTTCTCAATTTTACCCCAGTGCATCCGTAGGTGTTGTGTGCCGCACAATAATCTGCTGGCTAAGCGACTCAGGCAGGTAACTTGCCGATATCTTGTTTTTGCCACGGGCGTTCAAGTCAGCGCTTGGAAATTTGAGGGGCTGGACAAAATTACTTGAATAAGTCCGCCTCGATCTCATCAGTTTTTCTTTCTTTCATCGTTCGTTTTGCAGTTTCTTCCTTTCCTTTTCGTCTATTGAACTCCAACTTAATTAGTTTTCTTTTATTCATCTTTAAACAATACTTTTTGACAAACTGTAGTGATATTTTATAAGAAGGGAACATTCAGGTGATTAGAGATGATGATTCTGAATTAATGGAACCTAACCAGCTGCGAAGGTTCGATTCGATTTATTCTTATCTTATGACTTCATTTTCGGCATCTTTTAAGTGTAGACCTCCGCTCCTTTATACTTTAATGAGATGTTAAATAGCCTATTCGATGAATTTTAAAATTCCCTTCCGTGTTAAGTTAATCGCGAACTGTTTTTCATCCTTTTATCTCTTTTTCTGTGTTTGAATTAGTTATTTGGTCTCATGTGAACTTGAGTACTGCGCGATTTTTGCAAATCACACGTACCACATGTCTTTCTATTATATTCGATGATATCAAATAAAGAATGTTATCTGCGGCCTTATGACGGTTGAATAAATTAAACTCTCCAAGGCCGCAGTCTCAAGTGGGAAAGTTGAGGGATTGGGTTATGAAAAGCGTTTTTATGATATTTTATATATCATTTAATGGTACAAGTGAGGTTACTGCCAAACGAGAAATTCTGCGGCAGAGTGCACACATCTGAGTGTGAGCGTGATTGAGATACACGCAAAAAAAAAAATTCTGGAAAAAATTCCCCGCGGTTAGTCAGTACGCGAGTGATTGTTTTATTTCTCGTGTAATTTTTCTCTTCTTTAAATGTTGAGCGGTTTTTTGAGTGTTGGTTATTATGCTCGATGATATATTTCATAGCCTTCCTCTCCACTCATTTCCTTTTTTCCCGTCCCATAACTTGCCCTTTCAAAGTGTAAGACCCTGGGGAATGTTCGAACGTGTTTTATTTGAAATTAATAAGTATATTTCACTGTATATTATATTTTGAGATTGCTTGTGCTGAGTGATTGCTGAATCTATTATACATCTCTTGCTCGTGGTGTTTTAGTCTGACCTCTATCGCAATAGTGACGCTCAACATTCATTTCGATTTTAATATCTCCTCTGCACTTTCTCGAGATGTATTTCTCTTTATTTTTCACGTGACGTGGCAGCATAACGCTCGCACTGCACCCTTCAGCTAAGATGTTTAAGTATATAGTCCCGTCCATAATGGCGGCTCAAAGTGCTCGAGCGATTTCGCCCCTCGAGGATGAGTTTCTTTTCACGATCTTCCTCATCCCACTCGGGGATGCGATGCACAAGTGCTCTCCAATCCATCTAAAGCCCTGGGCGTCCTCCTCAGTCTTCTTATCTCCCGTCTCCTTAGACCCACGTGTTTTTTTCTTCCCTCAGTCCCACGATGCTATTTTGGTCCATTCTTTGTTGACCGCGGGATCAAAGTGAGCGACCGTCTCATAAGATGCCATCGCCCTTCCCCTCTCCTGGATCCACGGCCTTAAATCATGCTCCCGTTTCCGTCGCCAACGGACCTGTTTATCTCGTCCAGGGTTCAGCACATTTGCACCTCGCAGTCCGTTAGTTTTTTCATTCGCCGGAGAACTTTTTTCAAGCACGATTCTTCTCATAGAGTAGTATTTATCAAGCTCTTTGTGGCCTAGACCCCCTTAGCTTATATGTATCCAGTCAGGCCTCATTTTTTCCCTCTGATTTCTGGCTTTTTCTATCTTCCACAGCACCGTTGTCCTCGTATTTTTTTTCTATTATATGTTACTATCCCTTTCTTTCCTTACCTGTGAATTTATTTGTAGATAATATTAAGTTATCAGGCTTCACTTGGTGAAACCGTATATCTATAATGCGAAATGATTCGCTTTGTGATGTTCACAAAACTTAGTTTTTCGGACTCTGCGTTTCAACTACTAGATAATCATTCCTTCATAATGCCTATCACCTTGATAATCACTATCTAGTAGTAGTAGTGAGTATCTATCAAGGTCATAGTCATTATGAAGGAATAAATATCTAGTAGTTGAAACTCAGGGTCGGAATAATAGTGTTGTGGAATATTGCAAATAGAGTAATTCCCCCTAAGCTTATCCTATGAATATACGAGGACCCTCTAGTCGGAGAACCTAGTGCCTTATTAACGAATGTAAGGGGTGAATATTTCAATTCAATCATATTTTATTTTATTCGCTATTGATAGCCCAAATAATCGCCACATTTTAGGTTCTAGAAGCTATTTTTTTCAATAACGACACATTGTTGATGGTTCCTGGAGAACATCCTAAAAAATTATCTCCCAGAACCTACGAAAGGTGTACCTACCCGAACAATTATAGTTGTAATTGTATCCTCTCCTTAATGCTATATGAGATTGGTCTTAGTTATTAATTTTGCTGTCGTTATAAATAATAATAGCAATTAGGAAGTGGATTTGAATTCGAAGTCAATTTAATCCTCACGCTTACGGCACCATTTTATTCGCCACTGCTGCGTGGTGGACGATTTTTAAAAACCATTTTAAACACACTCTAGGCTATGATTAATTTATCGTAACCGTACGAAGTTTTATTACTCGTTGATATTAGCAGTTTCCAATGCATTTAATCGAATAACTTACTCTTTATTCATCACGTTATGTTGATTGCTCCTTATATTTTCGCGATATTAATTTATAATTCATGTATTTGTGTGTAGAAATTCGCAAAGGATAAATTTAGGTGTGAGATATGCCGTGCTCTTTTTTTGTTTAATTCAAATATGACTTTTTATGATAAAGGTTAGCGTCGAGGGAAAGAGCTCCAACGGCCAATCCTGAGAAAAACACTCCAGACGAGTAGCTTACTTAGTAGTCTGTGATTTTTCTCTCGCTCGTCTATGTAACTTTGCTACTCCATCTCTCCATTTTGCCTTCACTCCAGCTTGTGCAATAATGAACGAATGATTCCGCAATGTGAACGAGAGAAGGTTTTGCCAACTTCGGAATGTAATGGCGCCTCTTAACAAGGAGTAGATGATTCGACGAAAACTTCCTTGGAAACATTCGCAAATTATTTTCCACGCCTCTCGCAGTTTGCCGAGCTCGGTGAATCAGAAAATTCCGGATTACCCGTTAGAAGATGTTCCCAAGGAAAGGTTAGAACTCCTTCCGTAATGATTTTCTTCTTAATTTCCTGGTGGAATTTCATTTCTCGGATTGGCTGTACGCATCCTTGTGGGCTATTTTTGCCGATCTCAAGGAAGTGTTGCCGTTTAGGAAAAGGGCTAAAATGCTGACGCCGTTCCTTTTTTTAAATGTAGTTCTTTACGGGACTTAAAAATATTTGATGCAAGATCAAGTACTGAGGAAGGCCAGACCTGAACTGAACACTTACCAGTGAGCAATTAGTTACGTCTCATTTGTTCTATGTAATAATCGATCCGCACTCTGGAGAGTATTTTTTGGATATGGTGATTTCTTTTATTCGCGAATTATTTATGTCACCAGTCTCAAATAAGCGCCATTTCTCGTAATTGCGCCGTATTTTTTTACCCCGTTTTTCATTAGTCTTTGATGCAATTAGCTATGAAAATTCACGTTTCATTTTTTCATAATTTATTTACATACACACAAACTTAGCGGATTATAGTAAGGTGGTTACGTGTTTGCGGTACGACCATAGGTATATATCTATATTGTTGAGCTCAAGATTGCAATTGCACCTAGCGCTGAACATAACAATTTTTACCGTGAATGGAGCGTTTTCAATTTCCACATGCCTTAGTATGTATTTTTTATATTCTTATTCATTCAGTTTTTCATGTACGATATTTATTTAACTATTAGTTTTCAATGTTATTTTTCCCATTAGTAATGAGCTGCGTAATACTATGAAATTCGTGGATATTGGAAGTTATCTAATTCCTTATGGGTTGTAGAAAGCTTTAAAATCTGCTCTAAGCTATGAAGTATCGATAATACAATTTTTCTAATAATTTAGTTACTGGTAATATCCATGATGGTAATAGTAATAGTGTTTGATGAATTGAAGTCGGATGCTTTTTCCTCGGCGTCAATTTTCTTACGTAAGTAACATTGGGAAATTCCTGATGCTAGCAATATAATTGGCTTGTTTACTCGATACTTTTATAAGCTTTTCGAATGAATTGGAGAGAGTTCGTTGGACTTCGATCAAAAGCGTATGCCTGGGTTTGGGAATAAAAATATTTCTACCATTTGGTGTGTAAATTTAGAGTATAGTTCTTATGTATGCGTAGTTGATGATTTTCTATTGAATGTTTTCATTTCTTTTATTACAGGTAAGAGTTACATTCCACTTCTTGGGTTGTCTGCACAGCTTTCGATCCGGAGGCACGGAGGGGTGTGCTCGGCACGGTATGTCTGCCTTGTCAGTCGTACGCCGGTGGATTTATTTTTTTCTCTTGTGATATTCCCCGTTTTCCGTCCTTATGCTCGTCATTTTAAGCCTTTTCAAAATAACAAAACTCAGCCAGCCTCTACAGGGTGGCGTTTCCAGTAGAAAATTTCCGCTGAGGGTGAAGTTAAAGGTAGCTATGAGAAGCTCAAACTTAAGCAACATTATGTCACGTACCCGGTATATTCTAGATGTTCTTTCATTCGAGGCTTATTGTATGTTAGGTGAGATATGACATCAAAAGGTATATCTCTTTGGCGTCTCATCCTTATTTCAATCTATGGCAATTTTACAGTAGAATTCGTGTAAAATTAAATTGCAGTCTCTAAGCTTGCAGTCAATATAGTGAAACTTGTTCCCAGGTGTGTTCTTCAAAGAAGTAGAGAATCGTATTGGTATCATTATTCCTTTAGTTTCTGTTCAAACTAAAGTCTCTTCGTTAGATTGACATTAGGGCTTTCTTACTTTCTTAAAATACCTTGCACGTCTTCCTGAATTCTTTTAGTAAAATAAGTAAACTATGTAGAAGTTCGAAGTGGATTTTAATACGTCTAGTGAAGAATTCCGTTAAGTCTATAACCATTTTTAATACTTTTAAGGGGTTGATTTGAATGTGTCAATCACATATATGCCCCTTAGCGAACTTTTTGGTCGCGCATGGTGTTAAGGAAGTAGCTTAAGAACTTCGATGATTTGGGAACTTCCGTCGAATTATTCATTCACTTCTCGCCCTCGATGAGTTGGGCATTTTTCCACTCTGGGTAAAAAGCAAAAATCGATGAGAAGGCAGGATGTTAGGTAATCCTTTGGGTGGGGGTAGTTTCTACTTCATTCTGTTCTCCTCCTTGCTCGACACCTCACGAGGGAGCAAAAGTCGTTCTTCGGGGGGGCGGGAGTGGATGCAAAACTCTCTCGTGGAAAAAAATGGATAGTCCTCCTGCGACAAAAAGACGTCTCTCGCCTTTCTTAATGTTTTTTTTACATGCTATACGGTCCGACCCTATGTGCCTGCGTTCACGTCGCCGGAGCCCGGGATGAATGATGTCCCGGGAAAACTTCCCCATTCGAGAGAGACGGCAGAGCATTCGAAGCTTCCTCCTTCTCCTCCTCGTCTTCCTCTCCCCGATATGATTCTTCCTCGCGTCCTTTTCATCTCTCGCGGCTCGGGTTTTTCGTTTCTTTTGTTTTGTGTCATTTCCTCGTCTCGTTTTTGTTTTCCCGGGGAGAAAGATGAGCGAGCGGTTGCTGCTTCGTGGGCGGGCGGAGGGAGGGGGGGGATTGAAGGAAGGGGCACAACAGGTGGTCCCAGTCTCCATGGATACACACTCACGGCCGTGCCGTCCTCTTCCCCGTGTATATATGTGTGTGGCTAGCGGCGCGGCGTGGCGTTTGGCGCATTGAGGACGCAGTGCTCGTCCAACGAAAGTGCTTGACTTTTGTGTGCGACCCCTCAGAAGTTTCCGGGCAAGAAGGAGAAGGAGCGGCTTCAGCTCACAAATACCGCTATCTCTCTCCCCCTCTCGCGTTACGGTGACCCGTCGTCGTATCTCGTGACAAAAAAAATCACATCTTTTCATACGTGGTTGTCCTCGCGCCCGAAGCCGCTGGCCTTAAAAGAATTCCTTTTCGGCCTGATGTGTTTGCCTCTACCCTGGAGGGCTTGGGTTCGAATCCCGCCTGGGCGGGTTATTCACCACTTGAACCATATCTTTATACCTGTACGTTGATAATTGTCGTTTGATGTAGGAGAGGACACGATTTTAAACTAAGTGTGAATAAATAGTAATATTTTTAGAAATACCAGTGTGTTGTTATATTTAACAGGATGAGGATAGTACTAAAATCATGAAAAAAAATTTTACTTGGATCCAAAATAGTTGCGAGTGAATTGCTGCAAGGATTTCTTCGAGGGTAAGTTTTCACCAGCATAACGCTGAAAAATCCATTGTATTCTTATGAAAATAATTCCCAAACGCATTAGAAGTCATTGACATCTGCATAGCGCGATGTGCTCCATGCAGCACTTGGAAGAATGAGTCAATTAGCGCTAGTGAAAAGCTAAAATGACTTGAAGAAAAATGGGTCCGTGACTACAGTTTGTTCAGCCTCGTCTGACTTTTATCAATTGAAAGGCAAAACCGATAACATGCAGAAACAGATACAAAATAATTGTTTACATTCCTACAGTCGCCCTAGAGAAGGCGTTCATTCACTGTATTTCGCCACTGTTATTACTTGAAGTACCTTTTTGGTTGCGCAGAATTTGAAAATATGTACTATTTGAGTCGTCGGCAATAATTGCAATCACATGAGTCTTAAATGCAAATGGATCTATTTTTGCAATTATATGTAGACTGTAATATCTGTAATCTTGTCCAGCCATGCTATCTATATATGCGATCGAATTATTTGGTCTTATACTTCTAAGCATGCGCTCTCACGATAATGATGGGTATACTTATATGCCTTTTCAAACCAAAGAAGGGTTTGTTTCTTTAGTCAACAAATTTCTTGCGTCACGCACGAACTAATCTTTATTCCCATTTTAACAGAGCCTAATCATATTATATCTATATTGTTTCAAGTATTCGTTTATTTTATTCATGTCTCCAGAACGAACTTGAGACTGCAATTTAATGATCCTCGCCGGTTATCAATTTTCGCCGAAGTTCATTGAAACGTTTTGAATAATTTTGATAAATGTTCATTCCAATATCAATTCTTATATGGCTGAGACCATTGAGAATATATTGATTCTGAAAGAAATAAGGTGAGAGGAAGCTATCGAAAAATTGTGATAAAATTTCCAGACGTTAAAAATCCAAGCGTCTTACCCCCTATCCTTTGATGCGTTAATCTTCTACTTTCATCTAAGGATATAGCATAACGACGCCGAAAAATTCCGCAATACATGTGCATCTATTACGAGGCGCATGTATTTCCTTCCTTCATCGCCGAATCTCGCTGGCTTAATAGGGGATGGACAAACAGTCCCAGATAGAGAGCCAGTCAAATTTCCGCCTCGAAATGGGATCTAGCCGTCGAGCCGTGATGAGGAATGCCCTGGTTGGTGGTAGCTGCGACCGCTCGTCATTCTGGCCTAGTAATGCGTTTGGTTAAGCGTCTCAACAGGCATAATTCGTTTGTGTTGTCACAGTGTGCGGTGGCCCGTAATTAGCGAAGTCCTGGTTACACTACCATCCATTAGCGATCCTTGTTGTGCGCGGATCGTAATGCGTTCGGATGAGTGTCTCTCGATCGGTTGGGTTCGTCTCGGGTGACACGAGAGTGTGTCATATCCTTTGCTCATCCGGAACACAAAAAAAAGAGGGAAGTATGTACATAAGCGCTGAGACTTTTCGATCTCCGCCCTTATTTGCATTATATATGTCGTAGACGGGGTGAAGTTTATCTCCCCCGCTCCCTCCCGCCGCCTCCCCGACAGGAGAGGTGGCTGTGAAAATAAATCGATGTTTTCCGCGGTGAGATGCATATATACGCCCGCCCGCGTGGCGCGGGAACCAAGATGGCGCCGGTTGCCATGGCGACGACCCTATGTAACGTCTCCCTCTCTCTCCATATCTCTCTCTCTCTCTCTCTCTTTGTCCTTCGTCTCATTCTCCTTCATTCCACTCCCCCGAACATTTCTTTTACCTTTTATTTACATACGCCCACCCTGTCTTCCCTCCTCCCAGCACTCGTTGATTCCCGAATCCCTTAACATCTTGTCCCTCTGATGGTTTTACATCTTTTTCGTGTCACGTCTTTCTTTTTCTTGCCTTTGTCGTCTTCCACGCTCTTTCCCTCAAGTAGCGTATATTTTCAGGTATCAGTGTATGCTCACATAACGTCTGGTTTTTCTCGTTATTCTCCCTTCTTGGTATATTTGTCGTAATTTGCTAAATTTAGGAGTTTTTGAGTTTACCTGCTAATTTTGTCTAGCTCAACTAGTATGCGTGCCTAAATGGATAGCATACGTTTTATTATTTGTTCTCTTTGTTGTGTGTTATCTAATGTTTTTACTTATACTATTTTATTGTTAAGTCGGTGCCTTACATTTTTAATGCTAATTAAATATCTTTCGATGGTTTAGTTACCGCCATTGTTTTTCGAAAACAGATTTATGTCCATGTGAAATGGATGAATTGAGTTTTTTACTAGAAAATAGTGAAAATAACGATCATTAATTAATGATGCTGTTGGTGAAAATTCAAACTTAATTGAAATCATATTATGTGAGGCTTGTTGTTTTTTTATTCCTGCTTTTGTATTTTCAACTGACCTATACTGAGTACGAGATGGTGATATCAAGGATTTGACGATTTAGCTCTAGGGTGACTTTATTTGGCAAAATAAAGAATTCGTGAGACCTTTTTAAGCCAAATTTTCACGAATATGTAAATTTTTGGTAAAATTAATTCAAGATTGAAGGCGAGGCCACCATTGATGAGCTGACACCAATGTTTGAAAATCCTGGTACGAGCCCACTCCTTCCCACTCAACCTTGAAAACCGTGAATAAGCCGTGAATTTCGTCTGCAGTGAGAAAACTTGGAAAAAACCGCGAATTTCGTCATAAAACCGTAAAAAAATCTCTCCATATTGATTGTAGAATTGACGATTGATAGATCGAAAGAAAAATAGATGTCGCTCATATTTCAAGGTCATTCACGCGCAGATACTGTCCGCGCATTTATTTGCACACGTATAAGTGAAGCGAAATAGGGTGGTTTCCTATTATTTTTTTATTGCCTAAATCGAAAGATTATTACTCCTGGAGTCCGTATTTCACGCTTTTAGATTTTTAAAATGATGATATCTATTTTTCGCGATTAAATGAAAAGTGAAAATTTTCAAGAGCGCGAAAACGCGACGCGTAAGTATGAATGCCGGGAAATCTCTCCGTGTGACGTATTTCTGGTTCCCGCTGCCTCCCTGTGAGGTGACCTTGAGGCGCGGCTTAGCGCTGATACGACGCAGGCTGCTAGCGGGTAGCTGAGTACCCTGCTGGCTGGTAGCGCTTAGCTTAAATAAGGATTATTAATAACTTATCAAACGAGGAAAACTTTCCGACCTTAGCCAGTTTTAATAAGTGATTGTTAAGACATGTTTCCCTGAGCTCTGCGCCTCATGCATGCATTGTTAATCTCAGACGATGTAAAAATCCTATCTACTTGTATAGAAACCCTTAGGTCCCTGTGACGTCACGTGGAGTGGCATCGCATGGGCGCCAATCTGGCCCTTTTCAAATGAGGATAAAAATGGACCATTGCCATTCGTCTAAACCGGTATTTCTAAAACGAAATAATTTGTATATTATGAATACAGTAATGGTGGGTAACGAATCGCAATCAATGCCTTTCGTTTTCTTTGATGAAGGAAACTACCCTATTATTGGTCCGTGTGCCATGGCGAGACATAGACATTAATACTATACCAAAGCCAGAAGAACAGTAACCAAAGTGCTCATAACCCTGGCGAAAATTTAGACACTTCCTTGCCACCCTGCTCCCTACATTTTACCACTCACAACCTTTAGCCAGCCCTGAAATTTGCCAACGATAGGTGACGTCATAAGAGAGATTTTTGACGTCATATTAGATACTTTCGTTGCTGCGTTTGCATTCATTGCGTCCGCCGGTATTGTTAAATTTTTAGCTAACGTGTGGCCGGTGATTATTACGTGATAAATGCCCAAAATGGCTTATCAACAGACCGTGGATTTGACGACATTAAGACCGTGAAAACCTGGAAAAAACCGTGAATGTTATGACCTAGCTAGAGTGGGTACCCTGCGGCAATGACCTGTAGTTATTCATTATGAAAATCGGATTTTGAAATTAATTTGCTACTCACACGGAACAATATGGCTCAATTTAATGTGAAAAACACATATAACAAATCCTGAATTTAATTCCCGATAATTAATGAACTCTAATGCATTGCGCTCAATTGATATCTTTACATAAAGCCCTTAAATTTCCTGAAGTTTTGCTTCAAATAAGTTTGCCAGATTTAATTCGCGATTATCTTAATGCCTAAAATTCCAATTAAATTGTCTTAAGTAAAGGCATTAATTTACTAACCCCGTAATCTTTCATCTTCATTTTATTAAGCTCAGCGACCCCCTCCTTTGCCTTTCGCCCACGTTTCAATCAGGATAAAGTTGTAAGGGTGAATTTGAGCGCCTGGGGATGGCGTGGGAAATCTTAATCCTTGATTTCCTGGAAGATGCCAATGAAATGGTTTCGAGAAACGGTAATTATTCGTGTTAGTCCCGGAATTTTTATGCTGGTATTCTAGAAGTAGAGTCATAATGAGGCTGATATTTCAGTTGTATTATTTTTTAATTCACCTTGATGATACCTGAGAATTCATTTACTTCGATTCCTGAAAAATCTTGCTAATAAGCTTGAAATGTATGAATGTTCCATCATCTACATCTAATCGTATGGTTTAATGGACGCAGTTTATCATTTTTCTATCGTTTGCTCCTTTTTATCTGGTTATTTTCAATCTTTGACCTTCTCATACCCTTCTACTTTCATTTTTAGAAGCGACAGACCGGGATTCAACTTCTTGTCGCACTTACGAGCTGCACACATTGGAACGGTCATGTGGAATTCAAGTTGATACTTTCATTTCCACGCTCTATATAATATTTAAATGATTTATAAGGATAAGTTAAAATGCTGTGCCTCAATAAGCTCCCTAATTATGTAAATGTTTTACATAAATTTGAGGTACGGGCTGTATGAAATCACTTTTATGATAGGTTTTCCCTAATAAGGTGATTTCACGATTTTAAAAGTTAAATAATTAAATTCATTGGCTATAAAGTTGCAGATATACGTGTAACATATGTAGATGGAAATTCTCATTATTTACTTGGTAAAAGATGGAAAATATTTTTATTGATGAACCCCTTGCACGACGTACTAACTCTTGCTATAAAAAACGTGTGTGTGCTAAGAGTATATGCATTGTGAGATCAATAGGTTAATAACTCGATATGCCTACCTCCAATTTCCCATGACTCCAAGTACCTCCTGCGCATCCTTAACCTAGTTTCTAAGCAGGGAAAAATCTCTGGCTTTTGGGCGCCGGGAGAATAGTGCGTGGGAATTAGTTTGCGATTGAATTCTGGGAAAATCCGCTTCTCCCATGGATGTTGCGACCGTTTTTCCGGCTCGCCGCCTTCCTGATTGCGCCTCCGAAGCGGCAGCAGAAGCTCCCTCAGGGGGTTACATGTGTTTGGGTGGGCGGGGGTGCGACACATCACAGGTACACAACTTCCCTCCCACCCCTATATTTTCTTTTTTAATTCCACCCCACACGAGGCGTTTTCCTCCGCCCACGCACTACCCAGGTGCACCTGTTGATCCCGGTGGCGATGCGGAGCGAATGTGTGGAGGAGTGTGCGGTCGCAGCGTGCCCGCGGAGACGAGCGCGTGCTCTCTCGCGTGGGCGGAGATTGGTTGTCCTTTCGGCGGGACCAGTCGGGATGACCGCAGCCATCATCATCATCATCGCCGTGCTCGTTACCCTCGTCCCTAATGCGCAGGGAATCCTGCGTAGTTGCGTTGCTTCCTGAGTAGTGTTGCCCCGGTTCTACTACGCGCTAATCTTATAGTTGATGTAGTACGTTCGATCGTGTGAAACGTAGAAGATATAATAATATTAATAATAATAATAATGTCCATGGTTAAATAAAAACTCAGTACTATTCCACAACCTTATATTTTTGCAGTCTACTAGTTTCAACGTTTACAGCGTCATTATCAAGACTAACTTAGGCAGTTAGTCTTGATAATGACGCTGTAAACGTTGAAACTAGTAGACTGCAAAAATATAAGGTTGTGGAATAGTACTGTGTTTTTATTTAACCATGAATATCTCATCGTTCCACCAAGTAACGCCTAAATCTGTTGAATAATAATGTCGTTTATTTTCGTAGGCATTGGGGCCCATGAGAAAATAAAAGTACAGCTTTCTACATTTCCAACTTGGCAGATAAATGGAACTAAAAAAGTAAATAAATATAATTACAGACAAATGCAACCAGTGCAGATCGCCAAGAGCATGAAAAAAACAATACAATATTTTTAACAAAAAAATAAATAATCGCACTTAAATATAACATACTAATTACAAGAATTTGAGGTGATAATACGTTATGACAATTATGTCAAACAAACATTTTTTTAAAGAAACCATAACATTAGGATAACACTGTGATTTAGCACAATTATAAATTTAGTTGACCATTTATTCACATGTGTATCAATAAAAATAACAATAAAAATAAGAATTAGGCTAAACATGAATATAAACAAAAGAAATTCAATTTGAGGTTAAGGATAGTGACTTAAGATATAGTAATGAAAAAAATCCGAGGATCCAAGCGTGCTGGAGTAGAATTTTTCCATATTGAAAGAAACACTTGCATTATCTCTATCGTCTCAGACTCAACTTTGTGGAAGTTCATTTTAACAATTAAATGGAAAAAAATGGTTTTATTCCACCAAATTCTTCTTAGGTATGACTTGTTTCGACACAGCGCTGTCATCGTCAGATGCGTCTTATCTTATCTGATGATGACGCTGCTGCGTCGAAACTAGCCATACCTTTTGAGAAATTGGTGGAACAAAGCAATGTTTTTTCATTTTATTATTATTTACTAGCACTTGCAATTTTCTACGATTATAATGGCAAGTTTTTATTCCAATATGGTAATGAGTTACCTGTATCGGTATATGAGCCTCAGAAGCAATTAAATTTGTGCAGAACGTAAAAACATCTATAAAGAATAATTTTTATTTTGACTTGAATAAATTATTTTTCTTTCTGAATTGAAGCAGTATGGTATGCAATTCAATAAAGTTTCAAGCCGTTAAAACGCAAGGAAAAAAGTCTAGATAGAAATGTTGCCCCATCTTTCATCACCGCCAGTTTGCATTGAAAAATTAGGAATTATTCATAGTGCAACTAGTTAATTTTTATATCTTTCCCGTCAATTTGTATCGCGCTACAATTTCACCAGATTTTTAGTGATTACATTCCGATCATCATCATCGCTGCGCCGTGCTTATGACCCTCGTTCCTTTTAAGCAGTGGAGTCATCCTTCCTGCTTATTGCCATGCCCTGATTCCACTAGGTCATCTTATATGGCAGGTGGTATATATAAATCAAATTCATATATTCACAGAAGTCGCCACTTTTTTCGGATTGGCGGATATACAATTGCGAAATTGGAGGTATATAACCCTTAAAGACATTTTTATCGAAATTTGAGACGCTAAGACGCTTTGAGACTCTTCAATTTTTTTCTGGCATTTTTTGTGTAGGCTCTTAGAGAAGTAATTCAATTATCATGAAAGCACTAGAAATCTATTATCACTTCACTAAATTTCTTCCTGTGCCTTCCTTATGGAATAGGAAAGAGGTGATGAGTGTGAGTATTGGCGTGTCAGAGTTTTAAGAAATGGTTAGTCAAGAGTATTAAATGGAGTGTAGCGCTTTATGGTGCAGAAACTTGAGAAAGGAAGAGTAAAAAAGATTTGTGGAGTTTGATATGTGGGAGTGGATGAGAACAGAGAAGTTGAAATGCACAGAGAGGAAAGGAAACGACGAAGTGCTTGACGTGGTGGGCGAGGAGAGTAAACTTTTAGATGGGATGCATAGGTGACAGAGGGCTTGGTTGGAGCCATTACTCTATTCGAGGTAGCAATGCTCAAGTTAACGGTAAACGCGGAAGGGGGAGGAAGAAAATGGGATTTAGAGATGAAGTACACAGGAGCAGGCCTTATTTTTCTTCGGAGGAGTGCATTTGAGAGGTGAGACCGGGCAGTGATTCGTAAAATTCTTCGTGTACTCTTGCAAGAGAACATCTTCTGAGAACCTCTTTATGTTTTATTTCCGATAGAAACAATGTATTATAGAAATATTTTGCCGTATCCATTGGTATAGGTATATATTTTTCCCCTGAACAATAAAGGGCCTTAATAAACGGTAGGTTACACTAAGTACCCGCATCTCATTTTCCTTGTTTACCCCCTTTGTAAACTTTCTACAGGCGACTAACTCAAGTTTAAAGCTTCTACTTCTTACAACCCTATTCTTAAAGTCGAGAAAAGATTCCGGTTTCTGCGGAGTTTCTGCGGAGCCCTAGAATATCGATACACTTACTTCTAAAAACAATAATAAAAGGGAACGAATATTATCAATTTATATCATTTTATTATTTTTCAAATCAAATTCATCATTTCATACGTACCCTACGTGGCTCACCCTAGTAATTGGTGTCCTTACATCCCACACCACATTTCTTTTGAGATGGTTTGCGGGGTAGTATGTATTAAGTTGGCTACTAAGTTCTCGCCTGTTTTTACATTGTCTTCATCGAACTCAATTAGACGGCCAGAACGAGGTGCGTCTTTGAGATCAAAATTTCCTTTTTTAACTTTGCTCACAAAGCACGAGCGTTTCTTTCAGCAATAGCACCCTTTCGATGCACAGTACAAATGTTGCGAGAAGCTTCTGCGGCCTTAGATCCTTGATTAAAAGCAAAAAGAAAACGGTGTAGAAATTGCTCATTTTTATTAACTTGACATTCCATTTTAACGTTATGAAAAATAAGAGAGATATATCTTTAAAAAGAAAGCAAACATAACATATCAGTAGGTAATATCATTGATTACTGTTATTGTATTATCATTATCATACACCGTGATAGACGAGAGTTCTCGTATATTCCGGTGGAACAAAATATTGTTTTTTTTATACATTAAGCTAAAAACATTGAATAACTTGCGTAATGTTGCATTGTAAAAAAACGACGGAAACTTAGTTGCCGATCTAATTGATGTAGATGCACTCGGGATGTGAACCCAGGGCCTTTTTGATCGGGAGTCCAACACTCCACTACAATGCCACCACGCTCTCCCGACATCTCCATATTGTAAACGTGATATTGTTCTTGTTTTCCTCTCGAAGTGCACCACAGGGACCGGAGTGTTTCACCGGCGTATTAAGGGAGGAGCGCTGGAGAGGTGAGGGAGGTGTAGGGGAGGGGAGGGACGCGTGTGTTTGTGTGCCGCAGTGCGGGAAGGGCGGGGAAGTTGTTGCAGCGCGAGAGGATTGGGAGGGGTGTGGGTCGGTCGGGGTTCGAGGCGACGGTCGCTCCCCTGACTGCTGTCCGACCTGTTTTCGTCGCGGGCTGTTGATGCGTGGCCATGGGTGCAGTCATTAATGGTGCGCGAGATGAAATTAATAATCGATGCGTCCGCGTGGAAGGACGCCCCGCGTTGACATGAGCTGACTCGCTCACCGCGACGTCAGGATGAGGACCTTCCGGCCTCGGTTTACCCAGAATCCATCCAACTCCGCCCTTCCATCCCTCGCTACGTCGAACTCGTACTCCAAGAGTCCTTACAGTGGAACCTCCCATCCTCCTATTACAGTGGATCCTCGTGAAAAGATTCTCATGAAAAGATCCGCGGTGGAGAAATATCTATCTTTATTTAATTTTAATTTTATCAATTTTCGTCACACCGGAAACAGCTCATCTTAGGCCTTCACAACAATCAATTAACAACAACAACGAACAAAAAGGACATTCACAAACGCCCATCCTCTGGACTTACCTAGGCGAAACTCGAACCCGCGACCTTCGGTTTGGCAGGCGAAGACTTTATCCCACCACCACCGAGACAAGCGAGGCATTCCCGCGCTTCTTCTTAGAATAAATTGAAATTAAACATTTAATTAATGTTTAATCAATGGTTGTGCTCTGTTATTATTAATTATAATTAATATAGATGCCAGTTATTACATAAAAAAATAATTATTTGTGTCGACCTCAACAAGAAACAGAAAAAGAACAATTTCTTACAGGCTATGTTTTATGTGGTGAATTTGATTTTAAAAAAATTAAATTCATATAAATTGATCGTATTTATATCATTTTATAATTGTTTTTAGATGTAAGTTAGTAACACTCTTGATTGGTCTTGGCATATTCCGCAGAAGCCTGAATCTTTCCTCGACTTTAAGAATATTACTGTAAGAGTAGAACCTCTAAACTTGAGTGAGTGGCCTACCTAAAGTTTGCGAAGGGGGATAACCTCACTCTTTCGTTCTGCGCTGATTTCAAATTTGAAGTATTAAATGCATGTTAATAAGAAAGTGTTAACCATGCGTAAGTAATGCTTTCAGTTGTAAAAGACGATTAGGCAAGCTATTGGTCAAAGTAATTCCATATCCAGCGTGAAAGTCGATCAAATTTTCACATTTGTTGCCGCCCTGTGCGCGGGTTATGTATGTTAATGGTCCCGAGGCTTGCTCATCTCGGAATTTGGATGTACTTTGCGAAACAAACTGGTGCTTTTACGCTCTCAAGATAGATGTGAGCGTGGAGTAGGGAAGTTTTAGCCGGGCGTGTTCTAACCGCCAGAGTGCTATGAGTGCGTAGCTCAAGTTGACGCGTTAATCATTCATTCGCTCTGCCCTATTTTAAGGCTCCCAGAATCCTTCCTTCCAAAAATCTTGGTCTTCCTAACATCTTCGCCTGTTCTCGTTTGCTACGCTAAATCCTCTTAAGTTTCCTCTAGATTTCTACCTTTAGCGCCCATTATAATGTGTAATAACTCTTCTTCCTGTTATTCGTTTTTACTTTACCTGTATTTTTCTTATTTTTTATTACTAAGCTCCATGGCTGCCGACTTATAAAAAAATATTGGGGGGCCCATATTGGGGGTGTTGCCCCGGGAAATTCGAAAAATAGAGAGTTATAAAGTTTTTTTTAAAGCATATTAGAAGATTCAAATGATCAGCATAAGAACCCTGAAAACTTGGCTCTCGATAACTGGACACTCGGGGAAAATCAATAGGTCTGACATCTTTTCTTCCTCCCAATAACAAATTTTTGGGGAGGCTGGGGCCCCTCAGGGCCCATAGAGTCGGCGCCACTGCTAAGCTCTATTCACGTGTCATCTATTAAAATGCTTCGTCTATTAGACTTTTTAGCATCAGCCAGATTTTTCGGATAAATGCCAATGATGGCCTGTAAAGGCTATAAAGCTCCAGAATTTTGCTCACTAATTTGTTATTTTCGTTCACGTTGCTGCTCGTATATTTACCGTTTAAATCGATCTTCTTTGTGGATGTGACTGTTGTGTGATGAACTATAATGAGTCTGGCACTATCTTGTAAAAATTACTGGCCCACGTAATGATAGTAATAATATTGCGTGAACCTTTATTGTTAGTTTGCTGAATCCACAGTAAAATATCCAAGTGTTTTATAATGTTTCATTCTTAGCAATCGTTTTTTTTTTCGAATCTTTCTTTAGTTTCTCTGGCCATTTTTCTCTTACCATGAAGTGTTAACTACCGCGTAAATATGTATTCTGAATGCCCTTTTTAAAGTAATATTTACGTTTATATTTCACGTCTGCTATTGCTTCACTGTAAATTTGTAGAAAAGCTGTATTTGAGTAACTACTTAAATAAACAAATATAAGAGTAGATATCCAATATAGCAAGTGCCATTCTATTGTACGTGTTGTGATATCTGTCCTTACTGAGTTCTCCAGTGAACCCATTCCTCATTGCCCTCCTTCGAACATGTTTAAGTTCCTAGTGGACTCTTCCACCCATACCTAATATTTGCCGTCCTTCGGACTACGCTGTTTTGCCCGTGTATACTTCATTCTTCTGTTTGCTCGGAGATGAGATTGACGTCACGCTGTTTTCCCTCTGGCATCATATTTCCTTAATTTTCCTCTCTTTTGATTTCGATTTCTCTTGCTCATCATGCGGCTGTAACGTAATGCACCGTTAAATCCCAGAGGGGTGTGTTTTGGAGGTGAATTGTTTTGAATGGGATTGCATTGTTGTGAATTGTCTTTGAACCTAGCTAAATTTTTAAGGTTTTTTATCTAATAGTGAGTGAGATTAAAAAAATTAAATATATGAATATTTTGGTCTATCGCCATTGGCTTATGTATAAAAAATTGGAATAAAAAGTTTATTAACGTTTATTTATTGGTATTCATATTTCCTTATTATAGTCGTATGCTTATGAGACCTATTTTATGAAGAACCTACTATTCTGTGGTCTCTTTTCGTTAAAATCGAATTCCTCAAGTATCCTTTTGCAACCTTAAATTTTCTTCATCCGATAATTCATTTCAATTTAGTTCGCATATATCAAACTTTTGACATGACCCTCTCTCCAGGAAATCCCATAAGATGAGAAAGACCCTGGTGACACCCCCCCCCCCCCCCCCCGCCCAGAAAATTTTTATTACTAAGAAAGTCAATCTGTGAATATGCAATGCCAACCAGCTGGCAATAGAATGATTAAATTCGTTGTTAGACAAATAATAATAACTCCAAAAATGCTTGGGAGTGATGTTTGGTTTTCACTTAATCACCCGGTCATGCACTGGATATGCCTCAAGCTCAACGAACATGAGACTTCGTTTTACTATTCAAGTAATCTACGGGTTAGCATAGGTTTATCGTGGAATGTTTTGCGATTCAGCAGAGACTGCTCAGTTTAGACCTCTCTTCAGTTCACAATAAGAGGTACCCCCTTTCATTCTGTCAATAAATCCCTTTTTATTCCTTCCCTTCCCTCGCTTACTTAACATTGTCCCTTCCTCGTTTTAGGACCATAAAAACACGTAAAGTTCAATCTGCTATGATTGATCCCGCAAGCAGTTTCCCCGTCGCGTCCTCTTCGGCGAACAGTGTCTCGTGCCACGAAGTCAGTCGCCTTTTCTCACCCCCTGCATATTTCCCCGAGAGTTTATGTCAGCGATAACCTCACCCCGCCGAGCAGTGAGTAGGAGCTGGCTGATTTATGCCCTCGGACAAGCAAGGGTTTTTCGCGCGTGGTTGTTTGGGGGGGAGGGGGGAACCCTTTTCGTCCACCTGTGTCACCTCCTCGTGTCCCTTTCTTGTCGGGTGAGGGAGCGAGGACATCGATCCAGGGGTCAAAAGGGGGAAAATCGAAAGAGGCGAGGGGAAGATTTGGTCGCCCTCAGGGAGGAGGGGACAAGGGTCGCAGGTGGACCCTCCCCATGTAATCCCACTTTCCCCATTCCTCTCCTTTCGCCACTTCTTTTCTCTCTTGGGTGACACTGATGGACCACGGACGCCGGTTCTTGCGGGTTCGATCGCTCCTTCGTAAGGAATGCTGAGGCGGGCAGAGCCTCCGGTGGCCGTGAAAACGGGAGTCGTGCGCGCTCGGAATTGGCCCTGCTTCGATGTTGCCTGCGAAGTCAGTTTTCCGCTTCGCTTTTGGGTCTAGAATTTCTCCGTGAGAACAAGATACAGACCGATTTTAATTCAGCAAATGTACCCGCTTTTTAATGGATGCCTGAATTTTTTATCTCTGTTTTTCGTAATAGAAAATGAAAGAATAAAACTTACTTAAAAGTAAGGTTCAATTCTAAATTTAAATAAGCACTACCACGGTTTCATAACATATTTATATCTTCAAGTAAAAGAAGATTTAACTATGGGTAACCTGAAGTTTTAACCATGTATATGAAACCCGGTTCTTACCTAGTTATATATATAAAGTTCTATTCTTCTATTTTTCATTATGAAAAGGTTGCATATAGTTTTGCTTGAAGTTATCAGTTATTCCGTTTTTCGTGTTCTGACAAAAAATAACTCATTAAATTCCTTTTTGCTCACTTTTATGCTATGACTTTCTTTCTTTTGAACCTATCTACTTTTCTATTTATGTACATTAAAATAAGCATTTTTTTTAGTGTATTGTAACTTGTAAATCTAAATAACCATTCAAAGCCATCCAGAAGGGTTTGTACTTTTTATTGGATAAATGTAAATCTGTTGCGCTAGAAACACCTTCAACGGAGTTTGTGCTTCGTATGAATTTATTTCAGCGAGGTGTACCAATTCTGAAAGTCACCGAACAAATAACGGGATAGAATGGCTTCAGATAAATATTAATCCTTATTATAATGATCGTGAAATAGTTACTTTTGACACTGAAATGTACTTAGAATTCAGAGTGATTTTAAAAATATTGTTGTACTACTTAATACCTACCAATTAGCTTCATAAAAGTGTGCTTGGCGTTTTTACCGTCAATGCTTGAGTGTAGTTTTGTAATTAAATTTATCCTTTTTTTACATTTTGAATTAAATTGGATTATAATTTTAGCGAAACAGCAGTCTGTTATATTCCCAAATTCTTCAAAACTTAACCGCTTGAATAATTACTTTACAATTGTGGTCTCGTAGAGATTCTCTTGGATCTTCTTTCAGTGAAACCGCTTCATGGGCTAATAGATTTGGTTTTCTTCCCCTGAAAATGTGGTGAAATTTATCCCTGAAGACTGGAATGTATCTCTCTCATTACATTATTATTAGAGGGGCGAAGCTAGGAGTTTCAATTTTGATTACACGCTCTTCAGTCGCTTTATTGCTATCATACCTTTCCTATCATCGCTACTAATCGAAAAACACTCGTGCCAATCTCGCTGTAGTTTCTCGTCAAATAATCTCGAGACTCTTCGATGGGGTGAAATAATCGACCAGGAGGTGGATAACTTTGACATGATGACACGTGATCATTCTCTCCTATGCACTTATGTTTTCGGCGACGGAAAAGATATTCTAGCGATTGGAATGAAAACGACCTGGTGAGGAACGCCAGTCGCATTAAATACGAGCACCCTAGAGTTTGGGATTGGAAATAGATATCTTTTGGCCCAAATAGTCGCACGCTGGAGTGGATAGATTTTTGCGAAGATTTTTTCAAATCTGTTTTCCTAAGTTATTCTGCTACTTGAGCCATTGCTTTATTATTCAGGTTGTAAAACTCTTTAGGGATGTACTTGAAGTACTTACTAATGAACTTCTTTTTATTATTTCGCCAATTACTATGTAATCCAAGTAACTTCCAAGTTCAAGTAAGTATCGCTGGTTTTGTTAAAAGCCACAGCTCTTAGCTAAGAAACTGTCTCCTGTTTTTTCGTTAAAAATTGTTTTAGGAACATATGTTGGTCTTTTAAAATTACATTCGAGTTCATGGTATTTTAAAGTTGGATGAATTGGGTTAAGGGATAGGGGTGTGGGATAGGTTTAGAGCACATTTCTGTGTTTTGTGTTTAAGTGGGGTTTGATAGTCCCAGAGGTTAAGCTATAGTGTATCAGTATTGGCAAATGAATGCAAGTAACTTCAAGACGTGCTTAGAGCCTTTAAGATGCATACTGCCGCAGCCGCGAGTATTGAGGACAAAAATTGCTCGCTCTTTTGTTTTTATGGAACTACCAAGGGAAAGGCTGGGATATACCATTTTAGCGGGTAAAAAGTACTGGTCGCTTATTCTGAGGATTCCGGTTCAAGCTCAAGACTTGAAGAATGATTCATCCCTTGTAATACCTGCGATTAGTGAATTTTATTTTCGTTCGTCACCGAGCCACGCTATAAATTTCTGCTGACGTTTCGAGGCATGAGTCGCACAACATCATCATGACATTTTCATCTTAATGACTTGAACGACTTGTGCGTCTAAACGTCAGCATAAGTGGGTTTTTGTCCTGGCTACGCAACCGGAAAAGAATTCACTTATATCATTCGACATGAAAGCTTCAAATCATTCGTAATCAGCAGTTCGCTGCATTGTGTCAGAATGGTTCAAACTCCCATTTGGTCGGTAAAATGCTGTATAGTGAAACACCCTTGTTATATGTAATTGAAAAGTGCCTTTTCCTGCATTGAGGGGGATAACCTGTTATCTAATAAACCAATTTTGATTTTAATATGTCATAGTAACAGCTGGAGTTCAAAATAATACTTAATCAGACTTATATGTGTTAGGAGAAGTTATTAAATTTAGTCAGTTTTTCGTAATATAATTGTAAGGTTGGCATGTAAACATTTGCATGGATACACATGTTATTTTGGCTTCATCAGCTAATAAAAAAGGTTATTGTTCCGTTTTTTATACATCGAACATATTACTTTATTTTATTCTCTCTCAAATAATAATACTAGTAAAGCTAGAAATAACCATAAATTTAACAATATGATTGCAGTTGAAATTTTGCTAAACACAGTCAGATAAGTGTTTTAAATGAATACAATACGTAATAGTTAGTGAGTCCATTTCATTCTCGGCCGTATATCGCCTGTTAAATTCGTACGTAAGGTCTTGTGTCAAAGTATTTTCGGCGGCGGCGGAGATACCGTTGCGTAGGAAATGAAAACCAGCTTTGAGAAGAACGCCAATCGGATATTACACACACACACACAAACCTGTAGGTTTGGGATTGGAAAAAGAGACCACTCACTGAAGGCCCACGTAGCCACTCGGTGAAGGGGCAGCTGGATTCTTGGGAGAAGATTTCTCCCTTCTTTTTCTTCTTCTTCTTCTTCTTGGGAAGAATCTCTCTCGTACTCCATCCCTGGGAAAAGATGAGAAACGTGAGAGTGGCGTCGCTGGAGATTCCTAATTTGGAGTGGGTTACCTTGGCATCGGGAGGGTGGGCAGCGCCCTGAGCCGTCGCTTATTGTTGCCCTGGTCTCGGATTTCGCGCGAGGAGGAGGTGCCGTAGGATGAGCCTCACGGGAGGTCGCGCCCAACCACCGCTCCTGTATCAACGCAATCAGTTGATCAATTTGCCCAAGTTCCCGGGATGCGCGCGTGTAGGATGTGGTGTTAGTCGTGGCGGAAAAGAAATCTGGGGAAGCGCAAAGCGCGACAGGAAAAGTTGGGTTTTTGTGGGTGGTTACCGTGGAGACCGCACTGTGGCGCGCCGTTACATCGACTGAAATGAATGGAGAGATGAATAAAACGAGATTTTTTTCTCTCCCCCTCCTCATAGAAGGTTAGCTCACCACCCCTCGGGTTTTTTCTCATCCTGCCCTATGGATATATATCTACCTTTTTTCCTTTTCGCGTTCCCAGGGAACTCTTGTGCTTCCCTCAAAGGAACCAACTTCATCGGAAGCTGTTATTTGTTGCCTCTCGGGAAAAAATAAAAGGCTCAAGAGAGGGGAGGTGGACCTAGGGTCGTAGATCTATGTATCCCGTCTGGTCCGTGAAGGGGGACTGAATTCAAAGTGGAATCAACCCGTGAAGCTCTTTTATTTCTCCTCTCTGTTGTATCCTTTGTGAGGCAAGTTTTTTTCTCTATCGGTGATGTAACATTCGTGACAAAACGGAACCGATCGCCTAGAAGTGGAAAACGGACCATTTCATTTGAGGATTGGCGAAAGATTTTAATGACTGCAGCGGGCATACTTGTGCGGCTAGCAGGAAAGGTTATCCGTGGAAAAAGTTTCTTTCTAGTAATCCATTTTCCTGGGATCTAGACGTTATTACCTCAAGGAACGGAACACGGCCTTTGAATTTTTTGCATTAAATTGGCTCCAAGGAATCAAAAGGCTTCGAGAACATCTTCTTTCCTTTTTAGGCGCCTCACATCAGTTTTTAGAGCAAGTTGTAGATGAAATAGGGGTGTTCAATTCAACTTCACGCAAGCTAGCCTGCCGCCTTTATTTCGTTCTCTTAGAAATATGGCGCAAAGAAAAAGAAATCAGTACTTTTAATGATCTTCTGTGACGCTTCCTATAATTTTATTTTTTATCGATCTTCACCGGCACCGTTGATAATAATTCCTAGCTTAAAAGAAAATACCTGGTAATGTTCGATAAGAAATCTGCGCAAGTGCAGAAAGTTTTGACCAACGATTCTAACATCTGCTGTTCTAGCGTATGAGATACACCCTATGGAGCTGAAAATTAGTTATTTTTATGTAGGATACGAGCGTGCTGCGCCCGCTCCCAGCGGGCTTCCCCCGCTCTTTTCAATGCAGGTCCACAGAGGGATAGGCGCGTTTCTAATTTTAAAATGTAGAAAAAAAGGCAGGGTCTTATGTACAAATTTAATCGGAATGTTCATGTACAAATTGAGGTCAGAGGACATCTTTAAACACAACATTGGAAGTAATTACACTATCCTCTTTTCACATGATGACTCATACTTACGTATCAACAGGAGACTTGAATGTGGAATCAGCCGCATTTTGATAAAAGTTATTTAAAGAATGCGAGATATTGTTGCAAATGAACAAATGTATCAGTTTGTGCGCCGTTAACGTCAGGAATATTTACCGGTTTTTTTTTTTTTTTTTTTTAAGAAACCTATTTTAGGAAACAATAGCAATATTTAGGAAGTAAGATATGCCGTCGCAATTTCTCTGATAAATTCTGTGCGTTTTGGTACCTCATTTGTAGAGTTTGGTTGCGTATAAGTTGAGAAAAAGGTATCTATACAGTGGAAATAATATAGAAGATTGTTATTAATTTCCGTGCATTTTCTCTGTGTACTTTCCTGGAGGTGGGCTTTCTCTCTCTAAAATAATCAATTTGTTATATTTTCCCCCATTTCAATTTTCCATACAAACCCTTAAATTTATGAAACGATAAGGTCCAAGTGTTTTGTGTCCACAAGTTTTAAAAATAAACTATCACCGCTATTTCTTCCTTCTATTAAAAAATTGTATATTAAATTTATTTGTATTCTTTGTGTTTCTTGCGTCCTTTTAAATGTGTTGAAACCCATTTGTTTTCCAGATTGTGTTCTTTGACGGCTGAATGCAACCATAATATTTTCCTATTGCTATTTGCACAGCTATAATTTTGTTAAATAGTTCTGTTTCATTTCTTGTATTCATTAAATTCTGATCTTCTTGAAAAATGTCATTGTCATTTGTCATACTTAACTTCAATTCCAACGGTGCTCACAAATGGAGAAATGACCCTCCAAAATAACATATAAGAGAGAGAAGGGAATAAAATTCTTAATCCCATGCTAACGAGAGTGCAATCATGAAGTATTGTTGCACTATTGTGTATCGTTCAAGTTTCATTGCGTTGCCTTCGCGATTCGCGGGAGCGGAAAATGAGTTTCAGCCGTATATAACGTTTATCCTAGCCGCTATTACTCATCAGGCTCACCGCCTTATTCCTATATAACATTAATTCTTATTTGCTTTTTATGAAATGGATGATTATTTCACTCCCAAAAATGTCACGCGTTGTGGAGATTCGCTTCCAACTTTCCGATCAATCCCTTATTTATATGACATTAGTTTTTCATAAACCGCTCTATTGGTTGCCATCGACTCCTCCGAGTATATTGAAATCAGCAAATATTTTAGGAAATCGATCGATCGCCATTTTGTGCCAATTGAAATTGAACTCTGCGTGATTACTTTTCCGTATATATATTTTTTTAAATGTAAACTGTTTGGTTACTGTCGACAGGTTGTCATTAACTTGTTAATCAATCATTTGGAAGGTATTTCAATTGTGTTCCCCCTCTAATATCAGCGTTTATTGCCCTTTTTATCCTACAATGTTTCTTTCAGTACCCATCTACCAATCTTTGTGGGTTGCCTTCTTCTCCTAAAAGTATGTATCGTTTACCTCCCTGTCTCATATTTTCTCGTACTCACACACGCTTCCCGTCCTTTTTGTACATAATATAGCCACGTGTGTATGTTTAAAATATGTATATTTTATACATACACACGTGGCTTTAAAGCGTGCTGTTTCTCTAAAAGTAATTCCGTCACAAATGGATTTGCCCATGTACCGATCTGTTTTGCTCCCTCAGCCATCACAAATGAGAAAGATATTTTGTGAGGGTAGGCACCACGAAAGACCGAGCCCACACGCTGGCGGCAAAGAGGGTTGAGAGAAATTTTCGCTCTACCGGGTCGCCCTCGCATGAGTTGGGTACAGAATTTAGGCTTCGGGAGTTTGAAAAAGTTTTATTTTAATTTTTTCCCGTTAATATTTTTTTCAAGCATGTACCGTGAATACAATTTGGAAAAATAGGAGGTCCACCCTTGGAAATGCATGGGCGTGATAGAGGTTCGCCAGGTTTCATTTTATCTTAGGGTCGTATCTCTCTGTTCCTCATTCCTTTGGAATTTTCCCGGTTTTTTTAATGGTGGAATGTCGTTCATCTTTTTTTTACTTGACTACCCGTAAATAATTTTTCAAAATATTGTAATAGTGGAGAATAAAAGTGTGTTACACATCGATGAATTGCCAACGGATTAATTTTTTGATGTGTGATGAGGTCGTAGCGATTTTAGGTAACTTACGTAGGAGGAACGTACGTACACCGTTGCTCAAATAATAGGAAAATTAATATTGGGAAGGATTCATCAGGGAATGAGGGGAATGGAGGGGGAATGTGGAACTAAATGAGGGCTGGGAGTTCAGTAAAATGTCGTTCGAGATTTGGGTGCGAAGGATGATTAAAAGTATGGGATTGAGGGAAAGAAAGGTGAACGAAAGTGCTCGGCCTGTTTGATGAGGAGAGGAAGCTTCGGTTATACTGACGAAGACTAAGTACAAGGCTAGAAGTAAACACTTACTAGCGAGGGGATACTTAAATCAACAGGGCTGTTAACTCAGACTCTAAATCGCAAGTCGTTAAAAAAATTCGTTAGATGGGACGTAAATTTAAGTTACGACGAAAAAATCTTCCTCGTTCAGTTATTTCATCATAAGGTAAAGATAAAATAAATTGAAGTTGCTGCCCATATTTCTTGAGTTATTGACGTCATTCGAGTTCAAGTTTGTTTATTTCGTGAGGGAGAACCGCTCGTTGTGACTGGTCCCCAGAGTGTGAACAGCAAAAAACCAAGTGAGGGCTACCCAAAGATGGGAGGAGTAGCACGGAAGCTCTGATCCGCTTTGCTGGGACTCGTGTCGTTATCAACTTATCTACGATAGGGTTAAAGCCACGTTCACACCAACTTAAATTGACTTTACTTGGCGTAGCTATGGAGTTGAGCACTTGAGTTGAACGACGACTGGTTCACTGCAACTGTTGTAGGACGACTTATAAATGTCATTTGTCGAAAACAAGATCAAATACCTCCATGGGCGTACCCAGCGAGGGGCAGGAGGGGGAAGCTGCCCCCCTAGAAACAAAAATTGCAAATGCCTTTGAGGAAATAATTTTTTTTGAAGCAAATAATTTAAAAAACTAATAAAGATCTGTTACATTCTCCTTAAAATATTGATTTCCTTCGCTTTTTCCGTGCTTAAATCTTACCTACAACTTGAAAAACCATGGCATGCCCCACCCCCCTAGTTTTGATCCTGGGTACGCCCTTGAATACCTCTTGCAAGTCTCCAGTAGGAAGAAAAATAATTTTACCAATGGGCAACCACAAAAACTATTCAAAGTTATCTTGAATCAATTTCATGATTGATACACGGTTGGAGCTTTGATTGGTGAAATATTTCACTGGAAGTTCTTCGTCGTATTAACTCAACTTACGCTAATTTGATGTGAACAATTAAGGCCGTCGATTTTTCGGCGCGAGTAACTCTCTTCCGTATCTCATCTAGCGGTTTCCTCTCCCCTCAACGTTTGAAACACTTTGTATTTCCTCTGTCTACCCGTTCACTTCACCTTCTCCATGCTCCTCCTCACCTACATGTCTAACTCTTCTAGTTTATTCTGGTCGTCCTTCCTCAACATCCACGTTTCCGCTCGGTAAAGCGTTACACTCCACATCTTTACTAGCCTTATCTTTGAACTCTTACTCAACGATCCTCAGCTCTTTCCTATTCATGAACACCTTCTTCATTATCGTAATTCTCTTTCTGATACCCTATCTAGTAGGTTACTTTGAAAAAATTGTCAAGTTATATCAGCTAGAATGGGATCATCTAAATGAGTTCCGAGGAGACTGCTGATGGAGCGGAATAGAGCACCCTTAAAACGGGAATTTCACGCGCGTTGAGGGTATCAGGTGAGGTCGTCCTTCGCTGATTAAAGCCACCCAAGGGTCGAAGACTGTAAATTTATTTGGTCATTTATCGCCATCGGTGACTTGGCATTTACGTCGGGAATTCGAAGCCGAAGCAGTAAACTCTTATCGTAAGTGTAACCTCTGCTTCCAAGCTTGCTCCAGTTCAGTCCGCAAGAATTTACGGTTTTCATGAGTACATATATGTAGTCTAGAGAATGCGGTAAAAAGAATTTAAGATGGTGTTGTGTGCTGCAAATATTTTTACTGAATGACTTTTCTTAGCCCGTTGATTTATCGTCTTTTCGGTGAGAATAACACGTGGAATGGTACTGTTTGGGAATTGAAAATCGGGTGTTATATCATTCCTTTCGGCTTTTTATTAATTTCATTCTTACGGCGACGACTGCAATGCGAAATGTCAGTTCGAACTCAAAAATATTTTCCTTTGATATTTATCCTTTTTATCTACATGTTAGGTTTTTGACACTCGAGAAAACTCGGAGTTAATTTACATAATGAGTTTTTTATGTTGGGATTAGCTCCACTCATAATAAAATGTTCGTTTTGATATTACTTTTGTGAAATAATTAAATTACTTAATTTTATAACATTCAAAAAAAGCAGTAATAATTTTGAACTGATATCAACTTCATTTATACCTAGTTCTTACAATGTGTACGTATGGGAGTAGAAATGAAAAAACCTCTCTGAAGGGGAGGTAATAATTCGTCCACTCTCTAAAAATCATAATCTCTTCCTTCACCTTTCCCGCTATATTCTTTTAAATCTTTTAAATTCTGAGAATTACATGGATATTTTGCAATTTAAAATATTTCCAAATTGAAGTGAAAAACTAAACAAGTTATATTTTTATAAGAATATAGTTATAAAGTTTTACTGTAACCTGGATGGAAATGATTTTGCTTTTGGAATTGCGGCTGTTAGCCAATCTCGTCTCTTCTTTTTGGAGAGATGGTCTTCTATTTGTAGATTTGATCGGCCACACAGATCTTACTGCAGTGTACTATGGGTCGATAGCTTTTAAGACAAGTATTACGTTTCCATTAAAGAATGAATCGTGAGATACACATGAGGAGAACTCTTGTAGCGTGTCTGAGTACTAAATATAAAAATATCAACTATGTGTGATCGGTCCATGATCAACTTTGTAATTGGGACATTATGTATAAATGAAATTATGCTCATTTTCCCCTCTTTGGTATGTTTCATAGTGTGTGCGATTTGTTTTATTTTGAATGTGATCAAGCCCCCACGTTTTCCTTCGCTGTATCAATTTTCCTGTGAACGATATCGCTCTCCTTGTGCGGGTGATGACCGTCCAAAAACTTCTCACGTGGTGACACTGGCTACTTTTAGACACGAGACTGCTTATTTTAGACTTCGAAATTGATCGACCCGCCAACGAATCTCTTTCTAATCTAAGCTTTTTCTCTTCTCCCCAGTGAGAGCCTCTATCCCTTGTTTTCATCATGTCTATTTGTTTTTACGACTCTATGGGCGTCATAAGCACATTCGTGCAATGAAGGAAAAAATCATTAAAATCATTATGTTTGGTCCTGAAGAATTGTAGTTACTGAAAATAAAATTAACGTTTGAAATTTTTTAAGGATTTATTTTAATGATAGATCGGTTTGCACGTAGTAGTACGCTCCATTTCCGGTTAGTTTCCTAGGCAACGGTTCTCGGTCCCGGTTCTTGTTTCCTGTTCATAATCAAATGTATCAATGGCATCGCTTAATTTTCATTTGTTGATTTTCAAACGCTATAATGGACTGCATTTAAGCTATTATGTAACTTGTAATATGGCTAAAATAATGCATCAAGTTGTCTCATGAATGCTGGGTCCATTTTATCTCGTTATTTAAATTTTTGTATATTTGGGTCGAGGAAAGTTTTTTAACTGGATTTTGCGCGGATTGTTTTGATACCGATATTTGTTGTTTCAGATTCTGCTTCTAAGCCCTAAAACTGGTGGAACAGAGAACGGTGGCACCGAGCCGACCCAACCCAAATTTTATTCTTTGTTCCTCGCATGCTGGTATTCAAAGAGAAATAGTGAGACATTTTCATGATAACAAAAACCCTGATCATAATTTCGCCGTATAAAGATTTCTGTTTAGGATTAACCGACTCTTTACCCATAGCTTGGGCAAAATATTGAACAAAAGAGACGCCAGAGAACATCGCTCACAGAACCGCAAATACCACAACCAACTATAAGAATTAATAGTGTATACTAAAATATGTAAGCTCGTATTTAATCACCGTAATCTCGAGTTTAGTACTGCATCATAGACAATTTCGAGAGTCTATGAAGGATTCCTAAATAAATAGAATGTTGGGTGTTGGAGATGAATTCAAAATTTAAATTATATATATATGGTATTTCCTATTTAATTGTTGTTCAATATAGATTACTAGATATGTAAATGCTTTAACTTTTCAATTTTTGTTCGTACATCGTTTTTTTATAAATGCGGCTTCGTTTTAACTCATTTTAACAAAAATGGCCTTAAGTAAAAGGGAGAATGATGCATGAAATAACCCATAATGACCCATTACATGAATATCCCAGTCCTTTTTTCCGTTAAGACATGCAACCAAAAGATAATTCGAAAATCTATTTTGAAACCTAGCACAGTTTGCTAACTCATCTCAGGATCCCATATGTGGTAAGGATAGAAACTGTATTCCTTCTCGTCGGTCACACATGTCCCACTCGGGATTTTGCAGTCGTCTGCAAAACTGGGCTATTCTTGGGGAATGCGCTACCCGCTCTTGGGAGGGTGCTTTTGCTCCTCTAGTGATCTGCGCACTTGCTCTCGAACAACCTCCTGACACACATCCCCCCTTCTAATATCGTATTCCCTGTTTGCTAAACCATTCTTTTACTGTAGGGTTTGGAAAAAAATAGATCCCGTATTACCTCGATGCGATGACGCACGTAGAGTTGGAGAATATATTTTTTCTGATGAGCCATCTTTCAAGACTATCGGAAAGAAATGTCAAGGCCAAGTGCCCAGGCCAGTTCATTGTCTACTCATGTCAGTGTTTAATTCACAATCAAAATTTTTCCAAGATAACCGTTTTCCTCTTTAAATAAACGTCTTTAGCCTTACGTGACTGCTTATGGTTGTAAAAACTAAACATTTGCAATGCTTTATTTATATTCCCATCGTATCAGGCTGATAATCAGTGGCAGTGTGGTTTAATTTTCAGCGAAAACATTCCGTAGTGCAAATAATTACTCTACCTAAATAAAATTAGGGGAATTTAGGGTTATTAATGTCTTACCGAGAGTGCGACCGAGTAATACGCGTTGCCTGCATATTAAAAAATATTAGCTGAATATTTAAAATAATATAGTGATTGTGTGTGTTATAAGGAATTAAAAGATTTAGTTCATGAAAAAGGTTTTAATAAATGAAAATATTAATAATGGTTTTCATAATTTTATCATTAAGTTCTGTATTTGCATTACCAACGCACTCATTTTCTAAAAAAACCGTGTGAATCATTTGGAAATGTATTGGAAGCAAAGAAGGTCTTTTCCCATGCAGATATGACCTTAAACCGTTTCAATTTTTTTGCTAATTTACTGATCAAGGGAGGCTTAAATTGAGCGTTTTACTAATCACCATGGCCTTCCTCAATTCCCTCACTGATTGTGGAGTGAATTTACTTCTTCTTTTCGGTATATAGCCTTGTATTCATCACTGCCCACGAATTGCGTTCTCTTCCTCCCACTTATCATCCTACTTAACATCATTTCCTATTTCATGTCTTTCAACACCCCCTTTGCGCTTAGTACCTACTCTCTTTCCCTCCGCGCCATCTGTCTCCTCTAATCTCCTCTTGTAGTTTCCTGTCCTTACCTACCATTTCTAGCACTTCTTCGTTCCTGCGATTCCCTAAGAAGCTGAATTTCTATCCAGCTCAACGTTTAGTATTCATGGAGAGAGACTTCAGATGGGTCTCAGTGCGCAAAACACGTCATTTCCCCTGCATCCGGTCGCGAATGTAAACAGAGATGAAATACGGCTTGCTTTACTTTAATAGTAATAGTAACCAAATGGTCGAGAGAACATTCTGAAGAGCCTAAACTCTTTTTTCTTTCTATCAACTCACCTAACTTCCTCGTTTTACCCTACATTTTTCCTTTAATCACGGTTTTCAGTACCTCCCCGTACTAATCACGACTAGGCAGCATTCCCTCCAATCGTACCCTCTGCCTCCACTACATCTCGTCCCGCAGATTTCTCTCATTAACCTTCATAATTATCACTTATTCGCTCCATTTTCTTCCATATGTTTTCATCTCTAGCCCATCTAGTCTATTTTTATTATCCTTCTTCGGCGGGAAAGAGCACTTCTGCCTCATTCCATCCTTACCATCGTCTCCACCCTTTATCATCTCAATCTTCATCATCGATGGTCAACAATCCTAAGATTGGTTTTACGCAGCTCACCACTCAATTCTCCCATCAGCTAATCTTTCAACACCTACAAATATCTTATATTTCACTTCCTTCTTTACCCGTTCCTTGTATTTTATTCGAGGTCCTCCTCTCCCGTTCTTGCCATACACTGCGTTCTGGCCATCTACCTGTCCCTCGATGTGTGTCCGCCGGTCTCAGTGGCGGCGGGGTAAAATCGTCGCCTGTAAATCCGATGGTTGCAGGTACAAGTCCTGGCTAGGTAAGTTTCCTCCATCAAGGGCATGGATTTTCCTGCTTGTACAATTGTTAATTGTTAGGATCCTGGATGTTTTTGGCTGTTTCAGCGTGTGTTGTAGTGAAATAAGAAATATTGTCTTCGTACACGAAAACAGCGAGGGCGATAGCGGATACCCTTGTCTCATACTTCGGCCTTTGTTTACCCGCTTTAATTCTCAATTCAAACCGTAACTTATTGTGAAAATTCAGAGGTGTACTTGTTGCCCGATTACTCTCCTCACCGCGAAATGAGGATTTTTTTGCTCTCAAGCTTTCCATTCATTTATTTCAAATTTATTTTAAGCATATAATATCATTGGATATCCTTTTTTTAAATTAGGCAACCGAAATTTGTATTAATATTGGCCCCCGCCCCTAAAATATATAATCTATATACTCCACTGCAACAGAATTCAAAAGTTACTACTTCTTATGTTAGATGCAGGAATCCGTTACAGCTGAAGTTGGGAGCATGCAAGGATAGGGACTCCAGTTTGGGTCCTTAGCGGACAAAACACGGTCATTCCTTTCTTTCCTCGCAAAACGTAAACATAGATGAAGTACGGCTCTCTACTAAATGGACAGGTGATCGTTTTCGGTGGGAGGGGAATGAGTGAAGGATTTGCGGGGATGACATCCGTGGACGATGTCAGATGGGAGGGGGGAGGATTTACTTGGGTTTGTGTCGCTTGGGGTGGGGTGTAAGGGGGGTTGAGGATTTTGGCTCGAGCAATCAGGCAACCCCTCCTCCTCTGCGTGCATTGCTTTGCTCTGGGGAGTGGGGGTAAACGCAGTGATCTTTGACGTAGGAAATCCCTCCTTTCACTGCTGCATGCCTCCCCATCTGCCATAATGACTCTATCCTTACGCCCTCATCCGCGAGAGACTGGGAGGTTCGTCGAACCCACCCCACCCCTCCCCCCTCTCTCCCTCCTTCCCCTCCTCTCTATCATCCCTCCCCCCCTCCTCCTCCCGGGGTCGCCTCGCCTACTCCGAGTCCCGGCCGCGCGGCGTCGACACCGTCGCCGCCGTCGCTACTAACCCACTTCTGCGCGAGACGGCGTCTGGGTCGGACGCGTGCGTCCCGGGCGTCTTGTTGTCCCCGGTGGTCGGCGGCAGGGGGTGCCATGGGGCCACCACCTCTCTGAAGGAAGCGGACACGAAGATAACCCGGCAGTGCACGGATGTTATCATCAACCACATCCCCGACCGAGAGGTCTAATGACAAATAAGTGTCCTTGCTCAAGACAGGAGTGCTCATTCCCGTGTTGTGGTCTGTGATCGACTGTTCCCACCGGCTGATGAGGATATTTTTGTCTAAAGTTGTATCTATCCCGGTTGTAATTGTTGTGGGAGGTTGGCAGTGGTTGTTGGATCGTGAGACGTACTCATCACCGCGTTTGTTGTCTCTAGTTGTGTGCCGTTACCGTTATTCTGTGAAAGACTGCTGGCGATACCTATTTGATGGGTACTCGTGCCTGTGAGGTGGATTTGGACGTGATTGTAGTGATGAATTCTTCTGTTTTTTTGATGACCGCGCTGGAAATCTGACCGCATTTTTAGTAGTATTTTTTTTAAAGGATTTTCGGCCTAATATCCGAAGACGTTCCTCAGTGGTGTGTTCATTGTCCCTTACGTCAGTTTCATCTGCTCTTCCTTTTTTTGTGTTCCCGTGTGAGTCTTGATCTTTTTTCTTTGGTGGCGTGGCCGAGGCGATGATGGATATGGATGGCCAGGCGGATTTGGATGAGGAGGAAGAGGAGGATTTGGATGAGGAGGAGGATGAGGAAGGAGGTAGAGACGAGGATGACCGCGGCGTGGAGGGCGACGACGAAGGGGAGCCCGACGGGGCCCTGTGGGACGAGCTGGAGGTAGGGCCGGCCCGCCGCTTAATCACTGCTAGTGTGAATTCTGTGTGACCATCATCGGCATTTAATCTCACATTTTTCGGAGTGTTGGAGTATATGTGGAAGAATGATGTAACGCTCGTCAACTTAAGAGTAGATTTACTTAAGAATTAATATAACTATATCTAACAAAAGTTAAAATTCCATTTAAATTTAATACTGTATGACCTAGGCTTCGACGTGGCATATCATTATCTGGTGAACTTATGTGAAATTGGCAAAATTTAATTATGTTAAGTCGATTCCATGGAGTCACGCCCGAGACAACAAATTATTATAATTAAGAATGGGCCAACTAAAGAAGAGATATTTTGTGGAACAACGTGGCAGGTAACATAATCACTGACTAACGTTTGTTATGACTCTCAGGGATTTAATGTCCGGTTTAGGTTTAGACAAAATGTATCATTATCAAGATAATGAGTATCATTATAAAGATAACGAATATTACTTCGTTCAATCCACGTTTACAAAAATCGGACCGGCCCGGATGTCAATGATAATAACGTAGTTTGTATAAAGATGGGTTGGTTATTAAATTCGGTGGGACACATGGGCGTTTTTCTATGCTTGTGTTTCCGATCTAACGCTCTGTCGACAAATAGTTTTATTAATTCTTTGTGACCATCAGCAGCGTTTTCTCTCACATTTTCAGCCAGGACGAACAAGGAAATGGGTGGAAGAATGATCTAACGCTGTTTTTACGAGTGATATGTTTGCATTAAGAGGGAGAATCACTGCCTACAAACCGCTCTAATTTTGTCTGTTTTCGTGGGGAATGGCTCATTTAAAATTTCCGATATCATCTTCAAAAATTCATTTTTTATATATTAATTATGAAAAACATTTTCCTGCTTATATAAAATATACAATTAGTGAATTTGGAAAAATAATGCGGCGAAATTTCAAATTTGAGGGACGGGTACTGTGCAACATTTCTGTGTGATATTCATCGGCGTTTACTCGCTCATTTTCGGCAAGGGCATGAATGAAAGTAGGTGGAAGAATGATATTACGACTTGTATGTATGCTTTAAGATGACAAATCATTCCCTCTAAACCGCTGGTATTTTAGTAATTTTTTGGAGCGTTAGTACCCTAAAACTTACCTTAACGCCTTAAAATTTTAAGGTTTTAAAGAGTAAACCTTTGTCTACATTTTCTGTATCTCAAATTAAAAATCAAAACGCATTACAAAATACTTAATTGAAATTTTCAAATTCGAGAAACTGGCATAAGCGGATAATCTGAACGGGTTTATGGGTCTACTTCATATGCCACGAAAATTTTGGTTCCGTGATGTTAAGTTTTAATGAGTGATGCATCATAGAAAAACACCGGTCGACCGGCCGTGATACGTCGTCTTATATGGTATTTCTTCTGGTTTTATCGTTCAAAGTGCATGATGCAGTGCATTCGTCATGAAAAGTACTTGTTTCAATACTCACTTTTTTTAAAGGATACAACCCGGCATTCGGCACAGTTGTGTTATCATCTGGGCCCAGACTCGTCTTGAAAACCAAGTCCTCTGATAATTAATGACTTAGCCTAGTAATTTTCATTGAAATTGTCGTTAGCTTCCAAGCATATAATCTTAACGTCATCACTCATATTTGATGCCACTCATAATTGAAATCCTTGATAACTGTCATCATAACTTTAATGAAAATTGACCCGGGACGTTTAACAACGAAGATCGGGGACTGAATCTGGATAGTATTAGCGAGGAAGTGCGCGGGAATTGGTAGGTTAATAATCCAACGCTCCCTTGACGAATGACACCGATGAATAAATTACACGAACTCAGGCCTCAACTTGCGTGTGCTGAAACCATGTAATTTATTCTTCGAGTCCATGTATGTATGCGGTAGTTACATCGACCGATTTCATGTTAAAGTTTTGTTCCGCATGTTCTATAAACGTATTTGCATCTCTATTTGGCTCATATTTGTGCACTGGTTCAATAACAAAGAAAAGCAAGAACATATATCATCCGAACAGAATCCGAGTTCCGGGATTCTAGTTTCCCGTGTTTTGCCTTTCTGGTAGTTCTCCTTGTTCGATTGATGTTTGCATGTTGTTACTTGTTGTCTTTAAGGAATATAAAACGTGTGCGTGTGAAATATTGGTGCTTGATTCAAAAGAAGTTTATGTCGCTTTTAAGCTGTCTGTAGACGCTTATGGAAAAGTTTAAACACAGCCTAAGGTAACCTAAAGCGTGATATGAATTTTAGTTTTGAAATTTGAGTCTTCGTAGAAGTTAGTCACCCTGTATCGCATGCCTTCGTGCAGTGAAAATACTGATGTGAATTTTTTGTACATTCATTGAAATATTTCTGCCAATATCCGATCCATAATTTTGGCGTAGTGGGAGTTTTACGCGGTGGTTAAAATTCAATATGCAGACTATTACATTGGGAACAGTTGACTAAATGTATTAATTTTTTTAAGAAATATTCTGGCCCTGACTCACTGATACGTGATTCTTAATGTTCTTTCCTTGTCCTAAAATTACTTCAGCTTGCAGTGCTTATGATGTTGTTCTTTCCATTTTCGCCCTGTTCGTCTTTCACTTCCAAGTGCCGATGCACTGGAAAATTTATGTGCGCATTCAGTGCCCACGGAGGGCAACTAGTAAAAGTGTTTTTGGAAAGACGGATAGCGCCCATTAATCGTTATTACATGGAACATCGTTGGAATCAGCGAAGGGTATCGCGGAATAATTGGCCCCCTAAAAATTTAAATCCATCGGCGAAGGCGTTGCACTCATTGCCAAGTTTTAAGGTTTTTCCTCTTCGGGAAGTGAGCATTCTTCCAGCGAGACCAGGAAGTCAGTTAACATTGGGGAATTCCCCCGGTTAAAGTTTTGAGGGATGGAGTGAGGATTTGACCTTTTTGTATCCAGAATTCGATGTTTTTTTAGTCCATGAGAAAACCGAAAAACATCCCGAAGGGGTGTTACTTCCAACTATCCTGTTATGTTGACGATCGCTTTGTTATATTCCTGGTAAAAGTGTGTGTGTTCGATGCACGATAAGACTGATAAAAAATCAAACTGCTCTGCTGTTAAAACCTCTGCATACCTGTATATTCATGTGACACTCAAGTGATTGCATCGAGATGCCTGCTGAAACTCAGTGAAATTTTCGTGTGAAAAAGAATCGACGCAATATGAGGGAAAGCTAGTATACGCTTCTTGAACAACTTATTGGAAAACTTTGTCCAAAGTTTTTAAGCCTATGGATTTTCTGGTTTCGTCGCATTCGTAAATCTACAATGTGACTTCCGTCTGTATTGGTATGTTCTTGAAATTTGCAAGTAGAATTTCGGAAGTAGTGAATATATATTCGATTATTCTGTTAATTAAAATTATTCGCTCTTTAATTTTATATTAACATCGCATTTAATACAAAAGATATGAAATAAGATAATTTCCGGAAGCTATTATCATCACGCGAAGCTTTCGTGTTTGTATGAATTTATTCAACAAGACACTTGATGGTAAAAAACTATATCGCTTGCTGTATAATGTATCCCATTCAGTATTTGATACTCTTCATTGTTTTGCTATTCATCAAAGCTAGAGATAGCCCTTCATTTTTGTCTCTGAATAGAGTCTCTATTAATGTTGGTCCCGCTGCAAAATGTTTCTGATAGAAACGTATACCTAAGGCTAACAAAGGTCTAGGAATTTCAACCCATGTGTAATAATTGCGACACTCCCCTGACCATAATTGCTAAGTGACGATGTGCGGAATACATAGGACCGTCCCTTAGATGCACGTAGGTCTGATCTTTGGGGATGTGCTGCATGAGTTTTAACTATCATTGACCGCATGATAAAATTTAATTTTTGTCGTAGAATACTAATTTATTTTGCGTTCTTTTTTGTATAATTTTCTGCGACAGTTTTATGACAATCTAAATAACTTGCACAATTTTTCAAGTGAATTTAGGATTGTGTTGAATAGCCTTAGCTGTCAACATACCGTTCATAAACCTTCTGCTAGCTTTTAACTTTTGAAAAAATACCAAATTTAATAACTAAATTTAAATTAGAAGCATTGAGACACTATTAAAAACTCTGATATAAAAATTATTTATTCCTTTGTTTAGCATAAAAGCCATGACAAAATCAGTGTGTGGTGCATAATGCAACAGAAACCCACGTCGATCTTATGGCTCTTTCTCTAATCCTTGTTTCTGTACGTTTCGTTATCCGTTCAAAACCAAAAATAGAGATATTTTATATGTTATCTTTTTATCCAACTCCGACGACCCGAAACCTATTTTCTCAACTGCGTTGGCCTCGTTTGGTATTTCTGTCCGCTGGACTCAAACCGCGTCGATTTCGTCAACCAGGGACATCTCGGCTGCCGTCGAATGGGGGAAGCGATTCGTAAATTGGGTTTAAAAATAATTATCAATCAAAATCACTTCCATACTATTCCTTTTGCAGAGCCAGCCTTGGGGCAGGATTCTGTGTCTTGCTCGTTGCGACAATGCCCCGGGATCGTAATGAATATCAGGTCAGAAATAGGTAATCAGCGCGTCTGAAATTGCAGTTCGATCACGCGATAAATCGTTTCAACGCACGCTAATTTAGGGCGTAATTCGAAAAAGGGAATCTCATGGCCAGTGTTAAGATATGCTATTTTATCGTACCATAAGCCTTTGTGGCGTTATGTACAGACAGAATCGCGGCCCTGGTTTGCATATATTTACTACAGATGGGCTGCTGTATTATGTACCGAGTGTTTCCAATAATTCTGTTCCGGTTTGTCATTGTGTCACTCTTGATATTTCTTTAGGGCGTGATCCGGCAGAAGAAAATTGTGTGACATGGTTGTATTACCGTGCAGAATCATTTTATATGCGTCGGTAAATCCTCAGATCATCATTCATACTTGTTTGTTGTGTACGTGCTACCGCCTGTTTCTTGGATTATTTATTATTTACGTACCACGAAAAACAGCGCTGTTATTGGCCTTAAAATCGGGGTTTAAAACATGTTTACAATTAAACGTATACGATCATCCATGTTCTGGATAGGGAAAACCTACCCAGGCAGGATTCAAACCTGCGGTCTTCGGATTGATTGGCGAGGACTTTACCTCAGATAAATGAATATTCTCTCTGCTAATTCCTGTCATTAATTTTCTGTTTAAAAATTCTTTTCTTTTGCCCAAAAATACGTTTTTTTCTTGTTAAAAATTTTTAGCCAAAAGTGGTAGAAAGCTTTTCTTTTCAGGATTCGAAAACATATTTAATTCTCTACTGTTTTTATTTTGATTAAATTTTGTGAATACTTATGGGTTTTGAGGCAACGACTGCAGAAGCCTTATGGAAGTGTTTAAAGTGCACTGGGTGAGGTTTTCGTGGGCAGGTGCTGGGTTAAGGACGACGTTTTGAATGGGGAGAATTGGTATGAAGGGATTACGACAGACCTTTTAATGCATGCTTATTTTGAGTAACACAGCTCATGGTGGATCCATTGGCATAAGCATGAGGTAGTAGAATGCGTCGAGGCTGGCCTGGTTATGTAATGTCTAGCGGCGTAGGTTTCACCCATATTTATGTGTTAGCCCATAGTTACTTTTTTTATGCTAACGGTATCAGAGATTGTTATCAGCGTGATGATTCCCCCGGTTCTACCGTTCTTTAAATGTTACAGTATTAATTCGGGTGTTAAGAGGACTCGTTCGTAGACCGGTTGTACTTCGTCTTGAATTTCATAAGTATTGTTCGTTTGAAATTTACGCCATCTTCAAAAAAATTAGGTATATGCTTTGCGTGATATATCACTATGTATTCCCCGTGAGTTGAAAGAAGCATATTTGCATTCTAAGCATTTAACTGTATCCCTTTCGAAACTGAGGCTAATTCCGGCTAAATATTTTACGAGAATGAAACTTGAAGACTGTTATACTGAAGTAAACAACAGTTTGTTCATCATTATCGGTGCTGCTAAAGTGGCAAGAACATGAGTACCCGTTTACTGGAAACAAAACTGACTATTCTTGGGTTGTTGTTCACTACCTATGACTCACGAATTACTTCTTGGTTCGTCCAATACAAAATCATCATCCTTTTTTATGGTCACAAAAATTATACTCTGGGAAACAAAATGCAAGTAACGAATAAGGTACAATTATAATTTTATGCGACTAATGAGAATTTTTATGATGTTTGCTGAGGAAAATATTAAAGTAAAATATCCGTATAACCTTCATATATCCTATTATTTCGAAATAAAATTGAAATCATTGTTAAAAGTTCCTCTCTTTAAAATGAGAACTAATTTCACATGCAAGTCCCAGCAACAATTTCGCTTCGCTGGAATTGGAACGAGTTGCCCTAATTAAGTGTTTCTCTCCTCCTCGTGGCTCGTATCTTTTCGTATGCCCGCGAGGCAGAGCGACACGTTTTACCCCGAAGGACTGGCCTCGCGGATAAAGCGAGCGCGGCGTCCGATTAAGATATCTCCGTCCCCGGGCAAGTCACAGCCGCGCCATGCACCGGGACATAAGTTCACCTCAAGTCTCGGATTATGAACTAATTGCGTTAAGAGGACGCTTAACTCCCTCTCAAACGATTTTTTCTTCGCGTATTAATTTTTTTAACTCGCTTGCTACTATCTTTATGGGACAGTTTCAAAATTAAACGTTGTTATATTCCGCACAGTTTTTATTGAAATCTCTGCGGGTTTCGACTCTTTCAAATCGTTATCAATATGTAAAAGAACCTCTCGATAATGACTTGAAAAGCTCGAAACCGGTAGAGTTTTCAATCAATAGCGTGTGGAATATAACAACGTTTAATTTTGAATCCATCATGTCACCATTCAACTAACATTGTAAGTGAACTCGCGAACTATTGATTTGATTATCGTTATAGTGTCATTGATGTTTCAGTTATCGAGTAGAATTTTCACATTTAGTTTTCCAGAGGGAAGAATGACGCCTCGGTAGCTAAAGCACTCGTCCGGAAATGGGGTGGTCCGGGTTTGAATCCTGGTCAAGGCGAATGATTTTTTTCTCTGTAGATTTTTCGCACAATTTGTGCATTGCGTGTGACTCTCGTAAAGTTATTACCGTGGATAGTCCCTGTATTCTAAAATTATCGAGTAGAACCTTGCAAACTTTTACTACTATCTCAAATGTGAAAATTTTAACTTTTTTCTTAATGGAAATATCACATTTGAAATGCAGGGTCGTGTTGACAATGGTCTACCCTATTCATTCATTTATAGCATTGCAATCCTATGATTGGCGTACTGCAGCCCTCCATTTCTCCTTATCCTAAGGTTGCTCTTTTACCTCCCCTAGGCTCTTTTTTCCCGTATCCTTATTGATGCCCTTTATTGCACTATGTTACCAGAAAATTCGAAGTGAAAACGTATGTATAATTCAGCAGTTTCTGGGCGAACAGAATGAATTTACTTTTCTCGTGATTTCGCGCGGGTGAGAAAATCTAAGTTAGCCGACGTTTCTGGTGGAAGCATACGTTTAGACTCGTAAAGCGATATGAAATAAGTCTGGCCGAGCGGGAATTATGATACCCATCAAGTTATATTTGAATTATTCTGCCTCGTATGGATAATTTATGTAATTGTATCTGTGTATATTTCACCTTCTCTATTCTTCTCCTAATTCGTCTCCAGCAATAGTGTAGCCAGTATTTTGAAATGGGGTTGGTGGGTTTTCACCGGAGATTTCGGGAACCTTCCGGGTTGTATGGAAAACACCTCGGGACAAAGGGGGGGGGGTCTTCCCGCGGAAAACTTTGGGAGTTTTGGTGTTGAAAACGTGATTTTTAGGACTCAGAAACAGTAGTATTGAACGAGTATTTATCAAAAGTTATTTATTGAGGCTATCTTACTCGTTTTGGCGCCTCTTTTAAAGAATCAAAGTGGGGGGGCTTGTAACCCTGAAACCCTCCCCCCCGACGCTACGCCACCGGTCTCCAATGCCTTCACCCTCTCCTCATCCTTTCTCTGAAACTTCTTTTCCTTCCAGTAAAAAACCACATTCCAGACTCATCGCAAGATTTTATTGACAAGGCAATGCCGGCTTCGTTGGCGGCGGGGTAGTGTTTGCCCGTTGATCCGAAGGTCACGGGTTCGTATCCTGCGTGGGTAGATTATACCTGTCAGGGACTGGATGTGTTTGAGAAACAGATTTGAACGTAAATCTCGATTTATTGAAAAATAAGCAATGCATTTAAAAATAACCACTTACCAAAAAGTTTACTTCACAGCTTTGATGAAATCACAAAATGCAATCACCGCGAAAAAAATCCTCTCTTTAAAATTATTGCTAATTTCATATGCAAGTCCCAGCAACAATTTCGCTTCGCTGGTATTGGGAGTGGCCTTGGAATTGAAATTGGGCCTTCTATACAACCTATAGCCTTCTATACCTGGTTGTATTTAGCCGGCATCGGTGGCGGTGGGGCAAAGTCCTCGCCTGCCGAACCGAAAGTCGTGGATTCGAGTCCCACCTGGGTAGACTGCCCCATCGAGGGTTTGGCTGTTCGTGTGCGAAATGGTAAATTTTATGAAACCCCCGATGTGAAAGCCAAATGGCGCTGTTTTCGGTGGTGTGGTAAGAAGTAAATAAAAATAAAATAACAGAATGTCCTTTAGAATGGACTCTCTAAGAATGTAGCCTAAATTCCGCCCATAAAAATTATATTTATTGCTAACGTTTTTGAGACGAATGTTATTCCCGTTATGCCTCACGTTCCAGTGCCATGGCACCTGGATGCGTATCTTCCGAACCTTTCGTCGGGATATGTTGGGCAATCCTGTGGGGAAATTGTAAAATGGGAGGAGGATGGCATGGAGGGGATGGGTTAGGCCGGCGGATCCGCTGCGCTCCAAGGAGCCCTTTCCACTGCTTGGATCCGCTCGCAACGGCCGGATGCCCTTGCCCTTTACGCAGCTGTGGTTTTGCGAGCTAACGACTCCCAGCGCGCCACCCCACGCTTTTTGACGAGCCCCGGCTTGACGAGGCGACCCCCAGCGCACAGTCTGTGCATGGTGACGGTGTGGCTTGGCTTGTTGTCTTTCTTTTTGGGACGATTATGACGAAGAACCCTCGCCCACGAGTGTGCCGAATGTACACAAATGCTGGAATACGCAGATGATTTGATATCCGAATATAAACGCAGCCTAGTTCCTGCTAGTCTTATCTGACGAGGGGTGGTGTCCAAATGTCACCACCAGATCGCGATCAAAGATCTTAGGGTGATAGAAATTTTTAAGTTACGTGTTTTTGCTTTTCTGTCATGCGGCCACTAGTTTTCGAGATATCGGCGCCAGGGGTGGTCCCGGGTCCACCCAATTTTTTTCGGCCCACCCTCTGGCCCACCCAAATAAGACGGAAACAATTCAGTATCGAAGACGAAAGTTAAACTTTATCGTATAAAAGTAAAATAAATTGTATACAGTTGTAGCCATAAGGAAAACCACTATGTTAAGTTGCCAAACAATTTTGTATTGTTCATCTTAACTCCGTGACATAAAATAAATACGCTCGAAATGGATTTTATGACACAATTATCCACGTTAACTCGAGGTTAAGCCCACTCATTTTAAAATCTGGCCCACCCATCTGACACATGCTAGAGCCACTGCTGCTAGTTACTAGTTAGCTAGTTATATCGTATTGTATAGCAGAAACTTCTGCAGTCTTTATCAGTCCCTCTTCCAGCCACTGTGGTATTTTTTAAATGTCTATATTTCCTTCTCTAAGTCAACCAGCAGGTTGAAACACTGATTTAGTGAGCATATCTCGTTATTTCCTTCTGTTTCCTCCGTCATATCTTCTTCCATCAGCACACGTGCTCCTGCGCTCCAATGGATAGGTTTTCTTAACTGTTGTGGAGATTTTGTGTTGTATATGTCTTTCCATGTCTTTAGACCTCTTGCCTATATGTACGAGATTTTTACATTTTCCCCTTATTTCAAATTGCTATTCTTAATTTACTCAAGTACATTTCTTCAACTTATTCCTAGATTTTATTCTGTATTATTTTGGAATTACTTCTTTTATCGCAATAGCGCTGTGAAAAAATTGATTGTAAACTATGGAGGAAGCTTGTTTGAAATTTGAATTCATTGTTAAAAATTTATTATTGGACATGGACTTTTCCATGCATGTTATTTTCAAATATATTATTTACTTCAATTATAGATTTTTTAGTTTCTAGACTCTTCCTTTTAAAGCTCGCGCGACTGTAGAAAAAAAGTCTTACTAGCATAAATGGCATGACATTACTTCTCATATGTTTGGACTGTGATTAATCTACAATTATTATGCTCAAGCTGCTAAGTGTCGCACTAACTGCAGAGCGTCGAGAAATAGGCCATTACCTGGTGCTCGCTAACAGTATCAGACCGACATTGTTAATTCAAAAGCAGGGCATTAAGTGACAATGCTTCAGGACAAAAATCGGATTTGTAGAAATATATTTTTAAATATGTGATATATTCCTGAAACGCCTGCACTAATAGAAAGTTTTTTATGCAGGCACCGGTGCAGGAAGAGGAAAAAACAGTCTGCAAGCAATTATTCATTTATCTTCTGTGTGGTGTCTTTCTAGTCATCTGCCCATTTCCTTGTCTCTGTATTTTATAACTTTCCGCTGCTTTGCTCACTACTCCTCCCTGTATGTTTTGCGAATACGTGGCTGTCATTAGTCTCTTCATCCACTCGCTGAAACTCGCTGGTCATCGAAATTATGGGTCTAGTGCCATCTCCCCTACGTAATTTCGCTATGCATTCAGTGTAGCCTGAAAATTAAAGTTGCCCAAAAGGATGCGAAACGATTGTCAGAAAAACCTATTCTAAGAACGTGAAAAATGTGGGTCCGCTAATGAGAGCTCTTTTTTCTGAGGTCTTAATGCAGTTGTATTATTTCGAGCACGCAAAGTGGGTCAGATCCTCTGGAAAATGGGGACATTGCGTCCCTACTCTTTATTTGGACTCGTTGAGCGGAAGCTTGAGAAATAGCGGGAAGGGCGCTATCATGTCAGCGGTGTGCGTAATCGTGAAAAATTGTGGGCCTTGATCATCATTGACAGCGTGTCTCCCTTGCTATTTATTCATCGTCATCATTCAAATTTCTTCAAAATTAAAGATGGAACCTTTTCCTGGCCTCTTTACCGTTTCTCGGTTTTAGTAGTCCTATAATATTGGGTTGAATCTATGTTGCAGTCTAGTGGGTTTAACGCCTGGGTTCTGACCTAAGGATCCCGGGTTGAAATCCCGTAATTAGCCTTTAGAGACCCCCAAAACGAATCCTAGGAGTGGCTCAATGAAAGGAACTGGCCCCATTATCCTGAACGTGTGCTATTCACACGCCTGAGGCTTAGTTTAGAGTGAGCTTTATCGTAGCCTATCAACTATAACCCTCGGATTGACTCGCTGAAAGTGCTAATAGTGCTTTTCCTCCCTAATTATTACTCTTTTAACCCTCTTCGTCTGGTTCTGGGCCTGGTTGTCTGTGTATACGTTAAAATATTATATACCACTGAATTGGTTTCGGCATTTTTTTATAAATAAGTAAGTTTAATTATTCTTACTAACACCGCAGTAATAAATTTCCGCTCCACTGTTTTCTTTGCCGTGTGATTTTATCTCGTGATATTTCTTCTTATATAATTTTCTTCGAATTTCTTTTGTTTAGCTGAATTTTCGTTGACTTTTCTTCCCTTAATATCATCAACAGTGAGTCTTCTTCTCCATACCAAGCTAAATCCTCTCTTTTCTTCCGGTAATTGTCTTCAACAAGTTGATACTTAAATAGACGCCACGGTTTCATAAATGTTTCCCGTTAGCTACCTTTCCTCCCCGTAATCATGTTGATACTTAAAATATACGCCACGGTTTCATAAATGTTTCCCGTTAGCTACCTTTCCTCCCCGTAATCATGCAACTTTTCGATTTTAGTTTTGCTCTCCATAGTTATGGATAAGAATTGAGATGTGGACCCAATTAGTTTAATATCTCATTTAATATATGGATTCATGGACACCATTAATTTTCATCAAGCTTTTTTTATTATTTAGATTTAAATATTATTTACGGAGGTTGAGAGTGTTAACTCATTTTTGTATTTTAGATAACCATTAATTCAAACTAAATATGTTTCCACTTCGAATCGAATCGAATTTTCTCGGACTTATTGTGTATTAAATTTGGCTTAAATGATAACGGCCATGCCATAGGGAGATCTTTAAGTGAGGGAAATTGGTTAATCAAACTTGTTGAAGTCAGGAAATACCAGAACTTTATTTCGGAAACCTCCCTTTTCATTTTTTTATGCTATTCTTTCATCGTATTTGTGTCCTCTCTTACTCAAATGTCACTTTACATAAAAATAATGAAAGGCGTTCTATCTACCGTGGTATTCTTTCTTCTATTTCTTAATGTCAGTATTGGAAAGGTCAACATCAAAGCGATGTCGATCTCTTTGCTTTCCCAGATTAGGGTGGAAAAATATCCTTTCTGCCCGAATGTTCCGTCATCTGGAATACCTGTTAGCACGAAATGTGCCGCTATGCCTTTTCGTGAGTTAATGATTCTCACCGATTTCTGTTAACTTAGTATTTGTCTGCGAGCCGATAGGTACCTAAAACCAATTTTTATCATGGGTGACAACACTCTTTCGGGATCGGAAAAATTTTCACTGGGATTATAATAAATTCTTCTCAAAGGTTAATTTTCCGCTTGCTTGGTGGCTTCACCATCTCCTTAAAATGTTGAGCCCAATCTCTTTTAAACTCCTTTATCCTTGTCGCGGTATCGTAACTGCGAGATATCGTATAATAGTGTAATATTTCTAAACCTGCCGCGTTAACGGCGGTGAAATATGTAAGAATTGCCATGAGAAAAAATTCCCCTGAACTGGGAATCGAACCACGGACATTTGGCTTTTAGGGCCACTGCGCAGACCACAACGCAACAACACAATCCAGGTTCTTTAATTGCCCTGGGAATTGAAGAACCTGGATAGCGGAAAGCCAAAGGTCCGTGGCTCGATTCCCGGTCCAGGGGAATTTTTCTCATGGTATTTCTTGTATATTGTAAAATGGGTTGGTGCAGAATAGTGCCAGATTTCATGCACCGCATGGTAGCTGTTTTCAGTTTACTCTTCAATCACTGGTTCCTGCTGTATTATATTCAAAAATATCCTCAAGTCTAAATGGAAGACATTGGGTATCAAATTCGGGCTGTATTTAATCATATCGCCGCCTAGTGCGTAGCAGGCAGCGTTTTGCCATCGACCAGTAAAAATAAATATTTCGTTTCCCATTTCCTGCTCTTTCTCTTGGCTAATTTAAGTGGTATTGACCATCATTTGTCCCAAACGCGATTTTTATGTCGCATAAAACCACTGCAAACTTTCCAAATATTATTTTCGGACTTTTAAATGCATCAATTATCGTTGATACATAAAACAATAATTGAGTTATCTTTCAGTATTTTCAAATCTGACGAATTTTATTTAATTAACTGTTGTCATTAATTTGCATAATGAATTCTTCAATTAAATTGATGAATTAATGAGACCAATCACCGAAAAGCTGGTTTTAAATGAACTATATTAGTTGAAATATTTATTCGAAATTCTTTACGCAGTTTCGTGCATTCGGTGACGTTTAGTTTGCATTTTTTCTTGCAAAAATCATTTTTTGTGTAATTAAATCCTGTGCAGCGATTAAAAAACTCGTTGTAAATCCATCCATAATTAAATATTGTGATTCCATACTAAATTATTTTATTGAAAAAAGACTGCGTTCCATTCCTCTCGGTACTTCCCCCGCGATGTCGGTTCTATGTAATAAGTCATCGCTGAATAGTAGCCGATTTCTGTGCTTTGCCAAAAGGGACTTTCATGGTCATTTGCAATCAAATCTCTTCAAATGAAGTAGTCTTTCGCGATTTGTTTCTGTACCGTTGCTAATTTTCAACATCCTTGTACTAAAATGTAGGTATTTTTGTCATCAGGCACGCCTGCAAGTTTATGACAATTAAGTATGATGTACTACTCCACAACTATCTCAATATTACCGCTCGACCAAATTGAATCGCACTGTTAAAAAATAGCTAATCGTAATTACAATTTGGCGATAATATTTGTTTAAATGTCCGTATGTCAAGAGGATTTTTAAAAATTACACCGTTAAGGAAAAAATACTCTATAACCCAAAGACTACTGATAGTAGTGCGCGTCAACAGAACTCGAGTCGTGCATTGTAAAATATTTACGTGGAAGTTCTATACCTGTTTTTCCTATCTTTTCGATGGTTTAATTCCACCTCGTTTTACCGGAAAGCGCCGCATTAACTCCATGTCGAATCTAGAGTAAAATCTGGCTTCTTAAATGAGCGCCTAGGGGTCCATAGATTTCGTGTAAGAATATTCCAGGTGAACGGAAATGGCTCATTATAAAATGCTGCTTAGTTACTGATGGGTGTCGAACCGTAATTTTCGATGCTCTCAATCCATGCATGATAATAAGAAACTGGAGTAATTATGACGTCTAGCGAGAGACATGATATCAATCATACTTTAAAGCAGATTGGCCAAGAGTAATTCGGATTTTGAGAGGGACGAATGCTTTATATCTTCAGCTCCAACGATTTCCTTCTGCTCATTCAAAGTAACGTCCGTGACTTCCTCGTCGACTGAAATGTTGACCAGAGTTTCGTGCTTCCAACTTCGTAGATAAGGATCAAAGGTTATTTATACTGACACTCATAGTAAGAAGGTGAGGGGAAATAGGTAGAGGGGGATTGGTATCTGGTTACCAAAGAAACTACTATTGATATCACCGTTACTGAGGGCTGAAAATTTTGTCTTCTTGCTTGATCATGTCTTCACTTTTGGCACCTGTGGGAATGAGATTTCTCTATTGTGAAGGATTATATTTAGATAATCTTAAAATGTACGCTAAAAAGTCTACATTCTATTGTGCTGTTAGTGAGATAATTATGAGAAAAAAATATACTTATGGGCTCGCTATATCGATCTACAATAAGTAGCTGAGAAGTTTGCTGAGATTGATTTTCTATTACTTGCAGTATGCACTGTTATACGTTAATGATTTTTGTTATTTATTACGTTATTCAATCTTTAGCCTTGTGAATTGGTATTAAATAAGTTGTGTTGAGAATGATCCCTTAGGATTTCAGTCGCTATTTGTCTGATTATAGTCTGATCAAATCAAGATTGAAACCTGGAGTGAACTATTTTCAACGAAGAACCTTGTAGTGGTTCACTCATGGTAATAGAATTTTTTTATTAGACATGTTTAGCCTGAATGCAGGATGACATGTGGAAATTAAAGAACACTTTCCTTGTATTTCATGAAATCTTTTGAGAAAAAATCCTCGTGGACTTAAAGTCGAACCCTGAACCGATGGATCTATCGCGACAATGCTCATGGATACCATCGCCTTAAACATTTTTAGATTTAAAGCAAATACGTTATTGTTGGGTTGTTAATGATTTCGGTCCTCCATGTCAAAGTAGCAGTCCAAATTTAATCTATATTTTCTGCCAATACTGAGTGGAACTAGTGTTCTCAAAAATTTGCATAGTGTTAACTTTATTACTAAGTATTGTTTGAGGAATCGTGCTCCGAACGAAAGCTACGTTAACTTTTTTTATTATTAATCGTTCTGCACGTAGCATGTCCATTTTAGTTTCCCACAAACCCTTGTACGTACGACACTCAGTGTGAGAAAATTGCTTCAGTGTCGTGCAACGTTTATATTTTTATACTTATCTTCGCGTCCATCAGGCATTTGTAGAACTTTGGATTGGATGGGGTGGAATACGTACAAAGTCATCCAAAAGGATTTCACTAAACTCAGAAGCCATAAATGGAACGAAACAGAGGTTTCGCGGAGGTTGATAGTGCCAGAGGAGTAACTGAGAAGCCTGGTGGATGAAAGTGTGTGGTTAAAAATTAACGTCTTCTTTATAGCCGTGGGTATCGTGAGAGGAAAGTACTTGTGTTTTTTTTTACTCTCGAAGAGTGGATCTAAAGGAGGGTCTTGCTTCATACAAAATGAATGCCCTCGAGCAGAATCATCCTTGAGTGGTTGCGTCATGACTACATATGCGAATAACAGTGGCTCAATATGATCACATGAGATCTCAAAAAGGCAATTTATATTCACAACAAAACACACTCCGCGAAAGGTCTCTCTGTCTGTCTTAGTTAATGCCCTAGTGACAGAATAAATACTTTGAATATGTTTTTCTTTTTGTGTGAAGCAAATGATTTCATGAACTTGTCTGCCATGGTGAGTGTATTTTTATCTTCGTTTGTCTTTTTATCCTCGCTTATTTCCTGTTCCAATGAAAAGTTCCTTAGAAAAAATGAACTTTTGTTATTTATAAGTCTTATTAAATATTTATAGTGAAGCAATATCTCTCTCTCTCCTAAAGACTTTTTCTTGTTTTTTTTTAAGATTAGTGACTGAGGTGTCATAAAACATTCATAGGATTCTGCGACCATTATTAAATCGGCTACAAATAGTTTGGAATTGCTACAGTCGTTTGTGGACGCTCAATGACTAAATTGTTTGGGCTTTCTTCTCTTTCAAGTGTCATGAAAAGCTCCAATTGATCTATTTGTTATCTTCAGATTCCCTATCGTGGAGATAAGCGTTGTGAAATAAATTCGTCTGCCGACATCTAGCACTCCTACCTAATCTCTAGCGGTAATTTAAACCAGTGATAGGTAGAAGTACCGGTGTTATGTCTCCTGCTCGTATCAAGAGATGCGATGAATCGGTGGTGTACATGAGATCGGTTGTCGCACGCATTCATCGAATTGCTCGTGTCCGGGTCCTTGTCCGTCGTATTGTCTCGAGTCCGTTCGGTGACCGTCCGCGGACCCGGCCCCTGTTTCCGTCGGCGTGATCGCAGACTCCCGTGGAAATAAAAGTGGCTGTGATGTCGGGATATATTGATTTTGCAAGCATTCCATCGATTGTTTATCGGTCGGGAAGAGGACGAATGGTCGGGAGGGAGGTGGGTGGGAGAAGTGGGCTGGGGGAGAGGTGACAATCGTCGTCGGGATTTGGACAAAAAAAAGGGAATAGGTGATGGGACCCTCAGCTGGTCGTTGCCTCGGCTCTTCCTACATTGAAGTCTCCCTTTGTAAAGGACTCACAGTAAGTCTATGGCGGTTGCTTCCCAAAGGATTGCTCGCAAAAAAATGAAGCGAGCATTTAAGATGCCGCATCACCCTCGCGAGATTGATCTTTGCTCGCGGCGAATCGCTCGTTCAACACCTATGCTATTATACTGAGATTATGAATGTTATTAACCCCTTGCGCTGAAATTACGATTCTATCTCGTCATGAACTTCCGAAGCCAAATCGCGCAATGACGAGGGTAGCTCGTCATCATATTTTCATAATTTTAGCACTATTTAGGGGGAAAATATAAATGTTCTGATAGTTTCACAATGTTAAAATATCCATAATATACATATAGAACTCATATTCCATGAAGTATGATACATTTGACGCATAAAATGATTTTGTACGAGCAGCAATAGCTGTGTTCTCGATGTATTTAACCAAGTACTTGAACAACATGAAATAATAATCACTATTTAGTTCACTGTTCTACGTTGATTACAAACTACATAATATCATTTCATTACAGACCATTCCGTTTAGAAAGAGCCACAGATAAAAATATAAGATGATAAGATAAAAATAAATAGAGGATAGTTGCGCGATATTCGGAACATAAATATATTATAAATTGGAATAAATAAATTGAAATATATTTTCCAAACTGTAATTTTTACTGAAACATTTAATAGTTATAATGAAGTTCATAGTTGTTTTGCATTCGGTATCTGCAGCAGAATCTTCTTCAGTAGGAAAGAAAAAGTACAACAGGGAAGTAAGGTATCCCGTTAAACTTTGTGTCGCCACTATTTGTCGGCGAGAAACTAGTTTCATTCCTGTTGGCGTATTATTCTTGGGTCTAATTGAAAACTAGTAAAAAATATACCATGCAAGGCATAATTTTTTATCGGTAGCGCATTTTTAATAGGTTATGAGCAGAGCATCTATTTAAATATACTATTAACTTCTACTTCGTTTCCCATCAATCCTTCTAGTGATTCTGAAAAATGTGTGTTTGTGATTGCCCATGTTTGGTATTTCGAATTTATGCCGTGCGGAACATCTTTTTTAGGGTACATGCATGATTGAATTATTTTAGAATAAAACGTGAGCGATAAGAAAGGAAGACGAGAGAAGACTGGAAGCGTTTGAGATGTGGATATGGAGAAGAATGAAGAAGTGGTAGTGAGCGGAGGGGAAGGGGAACGACGAAGTGGTGGGCTTGGTGGGTGAGGAGAGGCAACTTCTAGGTGAATTACGGAAGAGGCAGAAGGTAGGGATGGAGGGAGTACTGATTGGGGAGGGAATGTTGAAAATGATGTTAGAGGGTAGAATGTTGGTTTAAAGAGGGAGTGGAAAGAAGAAAATAGGATTTTTTAGATGGAATGAAAGGGAGTAGGCCTTATTGTGAATTGAAGAGGGAAGTGCTTAAAGGAAAGGGAGGCTCCCAGAATGCTTATTAAGTACTCTATGGAAACCTGCCTTTATCAGTAGAATGCTTTAATAATAATAGAGGGAATTTAATGAACTAGTGACTGTCGTAGTCGGAGAAGCAAGATATAGGTTGTGTAATAAAAACTTTCGTAACCACAATTGCATATTATCTCGTGGTGACGGATGTTTTCATTCGATCCTAAGCTTCCTTGCTGGTTGTGGTCAAGAGAAGCCGCTTCTTTCATTCTTAAAAATATACCGCACGTCTCACGCACTGCTACGGCATCAGGACATGGTCGTTGTTTTTTATATTTTTCCCAAAATTGGTTATATTTTTATCGAATCGTGCCTTATTGTGGTGGCATCAATTTTGAGGAAATTATCTACGTTGAAATTGAGGTTGCAGCACGCTTTTTTATTATCCCACGGTATTAGCCTTATTGAGCCTATCCAAGATTTCAGCGCGTTTCGTCTTATAAGTGCCATATTTCGGTATTCTTAATTATTCTTTTCGGATCGATGAACTGAAATACATGAAGATGCTAGCGCTGTGGGATTCCGTTGTTATTCAAGGTAGAGATATGTCGCGATTGATTGAGGTACTTTTTCGGGATTGGCTTAGGGGAGGTTTGTGCTGTTAATAGTCAGTATTAGCTAGCCGTTTTTGTAGCTATTATTTAACCACATTTCTCACAGGCTCACATTTGTTATAATGTTAGCAGAAAAGACCGCGTGTTAATTGTTGTTGAGAGGGAATTTTCTTATGGCTACTGCTGTCTGCTAAGTTAACAGTTGGCTATAAAATGAATGCCTTGTAAGTTTTTCATGTTGTAAGTCATGACATGGTGAGGAAAAAAGTGTCCTCCACTCTGGCCCATATACTTAACGAGCTTAGCATGAAGTCGAGTCAAGAATGAAAAGTTGCGATATCTCACCCGGAAGTGGTTGCCTGTGAGTCAATGGCCGTGCCAATCTGCTTCCTCTCCAACTGGGTGACGGTGCAGAGCTGGAAAATACGGAGTGTTTTGTTGATACTGAATAAATGAGAAATTACGTTGTTTTCGTTCATAAATGTCTCGGCCAATTTCATATAATCACATATTTATATCAGACGCTTCACAGGCGATACAGCAGGTCACTAAGTTTTGTCGAAATTTCGACACTCACCTCAGCCCCAAGAATGTCACCTGACAAGTGTATTGAAACGTCGGCTATAGAGAGTGCTGATGCCCGGTGCGCCATCCGAGAAGCTCCTGAAATGCACGTACTATGGCAAATCTGTTAGTATTTAATATTTTTCTATTTGACTGGCAGCTTACGTATCCTCATTGCTAGAAACCAAACTACGAAGAGGTAACGTATTGGGCATTGGCGGATCTATTGGGGGGCTTGGCCCCATTGGTAATTTTTTTCCGACCCCCTCTACTGCTGGAATAGGGTGGTTTCCTATTATTTTTTTATTGCCTAAATCGAAAGATTATTATTCCTGGAGTATGCATTTCACGCTCTTAGATTTTCGAATGACGATATCTATTTTTCGCGATTAAACGAAAAGTGAAAAATTTCAAGCGCGCGGAAACGCGACGGTTAAGTAGGAATGCCGGGAAAACTCCGAGTGACGTATTACTGGTTCCAGCTGTCGCCGTGTGAGGTGACCTTGGGGCGAGGCTTTTAGCGCTGATACGAGCAGGCTGCCAGCAGGTAGCAGAGTATCCTGCTAGCAGGTAGCGCTTGGCTTAAATAAGGTTTATTAATAATTTATCAAACGAAGAAAACTTTCCGACCTTAGCCAGTTTTAATAGGTGATTATTAAGACATGTTTCCCTGAGCTCTGTGCCTCATGCATGCATTGGTAATCTCAGATGATGTAAAACTCCTATCTACTCGTATAGAAACTAGGTCCCTGTGACGTCACGTGGAGTGGAATCGCATTGACGCCAATCTGGCCTTTTTCAGATGAGGTTAAAATTGATCATTGCCATTCGTCTAAACTGGGATTTCTAAGACCAAATAAATTGTATATTATGAACACACTAATGGTGGGTAACGAATCGCAATCCATGCCTTTCGTTTTCTTTGATGAAGGAAACTACCCTATTTTAACCCCCCCCCCCTATCCTGGATCCGCCAGTGGTACCGGGGGATCGGGTTGGTGTGGTGATTGGAGTGTTGCCTTTTCCACCCCGTGGGCTCGGATAATTCCAGCGGTGGCAGAGAATTATCAGAGACTGCACGATCCCTGCTTGAATGTTGTGTGGAAGACATTTCAAACGCAACACATCCGTTCGTAGGATGGGGCGTTAAGCCATTATCTCCTTGGCGCCTTTTGTTGAGAGCAGGCTAATGCCGCCGCTGGGTTTCCCTCCACCATACCCTTTCCTCATGACGCGAATGACCTTAGCTGTTGGTCGCCTCCTCCAAATGCGTACTATCTTGGATAACGTACCAAAGTGGCTCTTGTAACCCTTGGCCGTTGAATTTGCAGGCTAGGATTTTTTCGACGCCAAAATTTTTCAACTCCCTTGATTTAGCACTTGGCACCAGTCAGTCTATCAGAACAGAAAAATACAGTGCCCTCAGAGCCAAAGGAGACGCATAGAAGGCACTCACGTTTAATGTAAAACGAGTATTATTCTATAAGTTAAGTTTTAAAGGCAGTATTATACCTGAAGTTCATTTTTTGTGATTGTAATGGCTCTTACCAAACATGTATGTACTTAAAAACGTACACGGAAAGATGAACTCATAGAAAAATCCATTGTGGTATTTTTTTTAATGACTTGTCTCCTAATTTAAAACTATAGATTCAATGGCGGGGCAACATGCCGGACGAAAGCAGAAAAATCTGTAAATAGAGTGGGTTTATCTCTATTCATTAAAAATTTTGTATTTTTAATGAATATAGAAAAACCCGCTTTAAAAAAAATGAATAATTTCTGTGGGGGTATGTGTTGTGATATTGGTCGGATAAATATTCAGTGCATTTGATGCGTTTAAATAAGAATTTATCCGCATTTTTCCAATCGGTGAGTAAATACATGGGTGCACTCCTTTTATAATTCCTTGGGTAGTTACGAAATGTATTTTAACGTGTCCATTTAGCAGATTTTTCGTGTTAGATACTGGGAAAAATTTTGCTAATTCTATTCCGGTGGAAAATTTATGTCTATCTCAGCTGTACGAAGGAAAGGCGCTGAGGTAGCTTTCGTCACGGCAATATTGCGTTCCGTTATGATCGAGCGCGTCGAGTCCTGAATGACCCGGGAATGTCGATGGGCCTGCAGGAACTTTTATGCCCTCGCGCAAAGTTTAAAGCAATTTTTTAAATAAAAGAGGAGCCCTTTCATGTGCCTCCATTAACTACGTCAAATTCTTTCTCGTTTCTCTTTTTAATTTTTTTTTACACGGCGTCGTTTCCACGCGACTTGCCCCGTCCTCGCGTTGTGCGCCGATAATGAAGTTGAAGTTTTTTCGGAGGGTTGGAGTTGGGCGGTTTAAAAGGAACAGGAATGATGGCCGTATTTCTTTTTACGTCTGCGGAAGGGGAAAGAAAAGGAGTTCAATGTTTTAGAGGAGCGTTTTTGCGCCCTCTGAGACTACAAAGTAATGAGTTGTTGCTGTGGAGGTATGTGCAGTGATATGGGGCGGATAAATATTTAGGGAATTGGATACGTTTAAATCGTCATGTATTCGCATTTTTTTCCAATTGGTGGGTAAATACAGTGATGTAGTCCTATTTAAATTTCTTGGGTAGTTACGAAAATTAGTGTAATATAATAAGTAGTGGTAAGTAAGTAAAAGCAGTAGTTTCATAGTGTGTTAATAAGAGTGAGGACTATTTCTTCAGTCTCAGAGTGAGAATTTATTACTTACTGAATGTAGCCATAAATCGTTACTTAAGTCACGAATTGCTTGACCTCTTGTCGTTGCTTGTAAGGAGTAAATTCTTTCCGAGTCTCCATATTCGTGAAGCTCAATATTACTCAAGTATTTTAAGTTAATTTTACCCGTGGATATTATTCGTCTATCATCAATCATCTTATGCATCAATGCATGAACTACCTCTCTATCGCAAACCTTCATTGCTTAAAAAGGAGCACTCGTTTCTAAGGCGTTTGTTCCGCATGATCTCTGCATGATATTATATTTTTTCTTTGGTAAGTAAGAATTTGTATCCTTTTTTAATCTGCCGGGTATTCGGAGGTTGGGTGCGGAATGGAATCGAAATTTGATTCAGTATCCTATTTCATCTTGTGTAGAGCAAACACCGTACGATCCTAAAGCTTCCTATCCTCCAGTTTATTATCGATTGGACCATTGATTCGTTAAATGCATATTTTACTCGCTCCCTCTTCTCGCTCCGGTGCGACCCTTATTCTTTTCTATTTGCATGAATATTTATTCGACTATAGTCCTCCGCACCCGTCGTCCATCTCCGCTTCATGTCATTAATTGAAAGATTCACTCGTTGCCGTACTCGTTGATTCGTATACATTTATTTATTTGGTGGCAATTTTGGGCAGAGATTTTTGTGGCCAAATCGGAAAATTGTCAACGCAATTTGGAACGTGCAGATTTTTAGTTTTATCTTTACCCCTCCCTTTATATGCGTACAAGTCTTCTGATACAAGCTGAGCTTCAGGAAGACTTAGAACACTTCCGAAATGGTTTCAGTTTTCCAAGTTTCCCTGACCTAGATGAAAAGGAAATCACCATCTTGTTCTTGTTGTGTTGAGCAGTGCTTGTATACAAAATCTATCCTTATCATTTTAGATACTTTCTTCATCGGCAAATATGCTAGTAGTCAGTCTGAGCAAGCATAAGCCCTATTTGTTGGAAGAAGAATTTGCCATTAAAATTCTCTTTTCATTTTGTATATGCAAGGTCCTGGATTCCAATGTTCGTTATTCAATGTTCTTTGACTGAGAATAATGGATGAATGGCGTCTCTGCCTGCTATTCTTAAAGTTTTATACCTCAAGTTTCATTTTGAGACTGTTTGGAGTCATCAAGACCTTTCATAAATCAGCTCCATGCGGTACGAAATCACGTGTAGATTTTCTGTTTTTTCCTTATCCCTTACTTTGTATGCCTACAAGTCCTGCCCATGACCAAGAGGGAGATAATATCACCATCTTGTTCTTCATGTGTAGAGCAGTGCAAGTATAAAAAATGTATCCTTCGTATTTTAGATGGTTGCTTCATTGGCAAATATGCTAGTAGTTCGTTTCATAACGAAGCTGTATACTATCGCATATATTTTTAAAAATAGCTGTTTCCTCACGACTGTATCTTTTCAATTATATTTTGCTTCGATTTCCATTCATCAGCTTAATTTTTGGCAGAATTAACTTTCTAAAAATCTTCATTTACGGCTATTAAGTAGAGGGCTTCAAACTGAACGTAAGTATTGTAGAGAACGTTGCAGTTTTTTCGGCTTATGAAGGATTGAGAAAATGTAGAAATTATCTATATGAACTCAGTTCTTCAACGTCCTTTGGAACCCTGAATGTATGTGTGTAGTGCGAGCAATCACTTAATTCCGTGGGCGACGTTCTCTTGAGTCTCGAATAATTCAGTAGGTTCCCCTGAAGACGTTTGCCTCCCTCCCATTTGTATTTGAGTGTGGCGAAGTTCTCCGGTCTTCCCTCCTCAATTTTCGCATCGTAATCGGTGTCGCTCTTACCTTTATCGCAGGTGCTTACAGGTGAATCTCCTTTTGGTGCGAGCCCCACTTGATGTGTAAGCTGAGCTTCAGGAAGACTTGGAACACTTCCCAAATGGTATGAGTTTTCCAAGTTTCACCCAAGCCTCCTTGTCACACGAGTATTTACGGCTTCTGTTGTCATTTAAGCCGTAACTCGACAGTCAGGCAGTAGTCTAATTGTGTTGTCGAAATGCGTTCTAACCACGGTCAGGCATGCTGAAAGCCTTGCTCTTTCCCAGTGTGTTTCCTCCCTGATTGCTTCTTTTTCCTGTACCAATCGATTCGTAAAATACAGTTCCTCGTAAGAGTGTGGATGGAAGTTTCTCGAGAATAATACTTTACAAGTATTATTTCATTAATAGTAATAATTGGTATATATTACGGGTTGCCTCATCTCAGCTTATTTGCACTATTTTTTCCAGTGGAATTCATTACTTGTCATTTGGAAATAGAAATCGGCGTGCCTGCTTTTTGTTATTTGGCGAAATGCCTGTGTGGGGAGGAACATTGACACCAATCCAAGAGATTCGACCGCCAACGCATCAAAAATACATCTTTCTTCAACCATTTAAACAACTTCAATGGAGACAACGGGCAGAAGATAAGCTAAAAATGGCTTCCGTTCATTTCTAGAAAAAAAGTCCAGAAAATTCTCTGCCAGCACCCACCCCATATAAATTGATGCTCGATTAAAACGACAAGGTCATCATCCTAGATGAGGTCTCCGGTATAGAATTGGAAACTTAGGCCATTTTTAAGTGGGCTACCCCACGGACCAGTAATAGGGTAGTTTCCTTCATCAAAGAAAACGAAATGTATTGATTGCGATTCCTTACCCACCATTAGTGTATTCATAATGTACAAATTATTTGGTTTTAGAAATCCCAGTTTAGGCGAATGGAAACGGTCAATTTTATACCCATTTGAAAAAGGCCAGATTGGCGCCAATGCGATTCCACTCCACGTGACGTCACAGGGACCTAGTTTCTATACGAGTAGATAGGTGTTTTACATCGTCTGAGATTACCAATGCATGCATGAGGCACAGAGCTCAGGGAAACATGTCTTAATAATCACCTATTAAAACTGGCTAAGGTCGGAAAGTTTTCTTCGTTTGATAAATTATTAATAAACCTTATTTAAGCCAAGCGCTATAAGCTAGCATGGTACTCTGCTACCTGCTAGCAGCCTGCGTCGTATCAGCGCTCAAGCTTCGCCCCAAGGTCACCTCACAAGGTGGGAGGGGGAACCAGAAATGCGTCACACGGACTTTTTCCCATCATTCCTACTTAGCCGTCGCGTTTTCGCGCGCTTGAAAATTTTCACTTTTCATTTAATCGCGAAAAATAAATATCTTCATTAAAAAATCTAAAAGCGTGAAATACGTACTCCAGGAGTAATAATCTTTCGATTTAGGCAATAAAAAAATAATAGGAAACCACCCTATAGTGACGAAATTGCCGTTATATCTGATATTTAAGTGAAATAAACATATTTTATCGGGAAGTTTACCACTCTCCTCATCTCCGTTTGTGCGCCGTCAATTATGCGGAGCGGTATGAGTAGGCAGTGTGAGAATATTATTTATCCGCTCAACATGTCGCCATTTACCCTTCGAGGGAAGTGGAAGCAGTGGAGATTCGATCCGCTCCGAGAACTCAGTTTCCCACGACACAATGTGACGAGCAAAGCGGCAGTGCAAGCAGACTCATCGCTACTCGTACCGATGTAAATCCCATGTGCCGCGATTCTCGCCCGCCACTCCTGCGCAGTCATGGAATGTTCAAATGAGTTCCTCCCTTGCGCTTACGACAATGCTATTTAATCTCCTAATTTAAGATTTTCTTGAACAATAGGTTTTTAAAGAAAAATCTAGCTCTTTATATTAGTCAAATGAGACATTGCAATATTTCCGCAGGACTCGACTCGTTTCGTTGTTACAAACAACATCTAGTGTCAATATTGTTTGTCGCAACGAAACGCGTGGTGTTAAAATATTTCATTTTTCCAGCGTTTCAATTTACGACATGTTCCCCATCATCAAGGAATCATTCCCTGGACATGTTCTCTCTCACTCGACTGAAAACGCGAGAAAACCTTATTCAATTAACAAATGACAGAACGACTTCGTTTTCTTCGACGGATTTATTTTCTTGATACAACATATTTCAACCTCAAGATATCATTTTCAAGCGCACCTCTTGAGGTTTAAACATTCTGTGCGAAGAAAATAAATCCGTGGAAGAAAACGAAGTCGTTTTGTCATTTTTGAACGTCAACTTCCACAAAATTGAGCCGGAAACCAGTGAAACTTATTCCATAGGTTTTTATATTGTGTAGCCTTTTCCAACTTTGCGCAAGTGGCTATCGTGAGCACTTGGAGAAGATAGTTTTATAATTATTAGAAAAATTCTTCCAATTTAGGTAAGTTTACATGGAGGACTTTGCGAATCAGCCTGCCGCTTCCCCTTCCCCAAATCGAAAGTTCCTCCTCAGTTCCCGTTAAGGCCTTCTCCCTTTCATTCTACTGATACATCTAATCTCTTCCTCCCCTTTCCACGCTTGCCTAGTAATCTTTCCTCAAAACACTGTTTTTTTCGTGTCCTGAGGACTCCCCCACCACTCGATAGTACTTTACCTTCTTAACCCTTTATAGCCCTATGTTGCTTCTAAGCAACATAAAAAAATGTACACATTTTCAGCTCTATTTAGGAAATATCTAAACTACATATTATTTTTTTAGTGTGAATTTTGATGACGAAATATTTAGCTGCCACGATAATTAAAATTGAGCGCAAAATTTCCAATTTTTCAAAATGAGAAATCTTGAAATTTGATTTCTCCCAGAAGCAGCTCTGGGTTAGAAGGGGTTAATAAAACGGAGCTATCGAGTTCCTATTGATTATCAACGTCTCAGTAAAGTCATACGTGGGTGTATGTAGCCGTTTAGGCCTTTTTTCCTAGCAAGACATCGTATCTTAGACGTCACGAAGCTACTCGATGTAAAGCGACCGTACGTGGCATGGTTATGAGATCATTTGCTACACTACAGGGTAAATATGATTAAAAATGATTTTTTTACTATTTCTACGCTCGGATTTCTCTGCACATTTAGATTTTCATCAAAATTTGAGACATTTGGGAATCCTCAAACTTCGGGAAGTACTTACTTATGACTGCTCTTTATGCACGGTGATACTGTAACAATCGTGGTGCGGTTGGTCAGATATGATTTTGTGCACCGTACTAGTCATTCAGGGAGCATCGGCTCAACGTTAGTTATGGATGAACACCGCCAATATATTTTTAACAAATATGCCCAAGAATGTGTAACACTGAGAATATTGCCAAGCTCCTCGTGAAACTAGTATGATTTTGAGACGATTTTTTGCCTCAGAGAGAGAATATTTTAACTTAGCATCGAAATTAGTCTTGGATATTGTTGAAATGCTTAGAATACGTATTTGTCCTATTGATTGCCTCGAGGAAATTACCCTGGACCCTGAATCGACCCACGGACCCTTGCTTTGCGGGCCATTGAGTAGACCACTTCGCTATCCAGGTTCTTTAATTCCCGAGGCAATCAATGTGAATTTCACAGCCTTTCAATCGGCAGGCTTGAAGTAAACCACTAATATATTTTTCACACCGTTTAATTAAACGCCGTGATGGTTTTGAGTCTCCGTTTCCATTTTTAATGTTACTTATCAAGGTGAATAAATCGAGTGGAAAGGGTACTTAATTATAAGTCAAAAAACCCTTAGATAAAGCGATACTAACTTAATCGGCCACATCATTAGACATAAAGGCCTGATGAAGGCAGTCGTCGAAGGGTTAAAAGTTAGCTGAGATAGCGGAGTGGCGAGTTACGTCAAACCAATCTCCGGATTGTTGACTTATGAAGTCCTTCGTTTAAGTGTCATTTTTCTCTAGATATCGCTTGACTCAATCCAGGACATTTTCTGTTGTTCCTGTTCCAGATCAAACCCACTTTAACTAGTAAATCGGTTGTATTGATGAGCCTTCTGTGTGAGTCAAGCGTTATCCCGCGATGCGGAAATTATGAGCGATTAGGCGATGGATGCGCTGCCGACGGGGATGAGAGGAAGCAAGCGAGAGCACGGCTGTAGTGATTTCGAGACTGCAAGATGAAGCGCACGGAGTGGGAGCGTGAGTCATTATTGCACTCGAGGAATCGTCTTGTCTTCGCCAGAGCAGTCTTCTATCGAGCGGAGAGGAGGACTTGAGGTAGCGCTGCAAGACACGCCCCCGGCGGCGAGCGTGGGGCCGGCCCTGGGATCGAAATTCGTGTTCCTCGGGGCGGGGAGTTATGCCAAGCGGAGGGCCGGATCAATTTTGCGATCCGGCCGAGGAGAGCCAAGAGGGCTGCAGCGTAGTGTGTTCGACTCCAAAATCTCCACTCAGGTGTAAGCAGACGGTACTTAGTCTCCAATGTTAAATAAATATTCTACACTTTGTGTATTCGACCCACTTTTTTATTAGCCTCGTAATTTTTCTGTTGGATTTCCTTCTCCAGTATGGCAAAAACTCATATGTAAGAGTACTTAGTAATTATAAATATAAGCCCGGAATAAGAACGCCGAAACTCAACTTGAAGTGCTAACCTGAGAGCGATGTCTTCTGTTATGTATTATAGTATTATATCTATTAAGGTAGGTTTCCATGGAGTACTAAAGAAGCAATCTGGGAGCCTCCCTTTTCTTCCACTACTGCCCTCTTCAATTCACTGTAAGGCCTACTCCCTTTCAATCTATCTAAAAATCCTATTCTTTTCCTTCCCCTCCCTAACATTCTACCCTCTAACACCGTTTTCAACATCCCCTTCCCGCTGAGTTCTCGCTCCATCCAAACCTTCTGTCTCCTCCGTATCTCATCTAAAAGTTGTCTATCCTCACCCACCATGTCCAGCACTTCGTCGTTTCTCCTCCTCTCTGTCCATTTCACCTTCTCCATTCTTCTCTAAACTCACATCTCGAATGCCTCCAATCTTCTCTCGTCTTCTTTCCTCAGTGTCCACGTTTCCGCACCGTAGAGAGCTACACTCCAGATCACACCCTTCATTAACCTTTTCTATAAAAACTTACGTAACGATCCTCTCATAGCTCCTTCCTGTTCATGAACGCCTCGTTTGCTAATGCAATTCGCTTCCTGATGTCCTTACTCCTGTATCCGTTGTCCTCTAATGTGCTGCCTAAATAGTTGAATTGCTCCACCTGCTCAAGCTTCTCCCCACCTACTTTTATCTTGAGTCTCACATTCCTCGCTCGTGATACTTTACAAAACCGCATTACTTCTGTATTGTCGTCCAATCCAGAATGAATTTTTTCAAACAAAATCGTTCGCCTAGCAACTATGTAAAAATTATTATATTATAAAATCTATTATCTATAAATAATGAAGTTTGAAATATAAACTATATAATGATGAAGTTAGGACGCCGTATACCTCTCCGTGGAAGCTCATTCTCTTTGTACTTGACGAAAATGTAAATTTGAAATGGTTCACGAGTGTACTTTGTTGAACGTGGAGTTCTTGATTAGATAAATAGTAAAAATTAACTTCGTGTATTCCACTCATTGTATTGCTACACTCCAACCAGTTTCATAACTATCTTGTCTTAATCAAAGGAAATACACTTCTCTCTCTTAGTAAATGTGTAAAGATTAGTGAAGATTCCTGTGTATGGAGCGGGACCCTATCCAAGGTTTTTGTGAAGGATTTTTTAAATGACTCGGTGCCACCTCTTCTCTCCACCCCTCTAAGAAACTATTCGTTTACGTCCACCCTGGAGACTCACCCTTGCCCTCCGGACCTTCGTCATTCTCTTCCTCGACACCCCTCTTCCCTTTTCCCCTCACTATCCTCCCTTAGTTTGAGACATGAATATTTACGCTCCTGCCACTGGAAAGAAATTTATTTCCCTTGATAATGACACGAGAGGGTTTAAACCGGACGGGGTGTACAAATAAATAGTGCGTGGAGTTCACTCTTTTTATTAAACCGTGGACTCTAGGTTTAGCTAAGTGAACTCGCAAGCCATTTTAAATGTACATTTCCGTCAAATTTGAAGATGAGAAGTATGAGCCTTTTGCCGAACTGGAGAATAAAATCAAATTGATGTTGGAATGAGGACCCGCGTGGGAGAGGATTACAGTTGGTGTGTCATCGTCCATGTAAACGTACAGGTTATTACTGGTTGGTCGGTATATCAGGTTCACTAGTAGCGTAGCCATAAAACTACTTGGAGGTATTTCACTAAGATTAATTATTTCTGGTCCCTTCATTGAGCTCCCGTTACAACCAGCCATAATAATAATGTAAAAGTATTCCATTGAAACCCCAGCAGATATGAAATGCCTAAACCGGTCGGAAGTCGGAGAATATTTCTCTACTTTCGTCAATACATCGATCAAAATATTTGACGTGTTGACCATTTATAAGGGGTCTTATTTATGTAAATAACAGTTAATAAAATTTGTATAATATTTAAAAAACAGTTTTTATATATTCTCATTATAATTATTGTTGATTAGTGTCTAAGAGTGTTGGTCTTTAAGAATTAAATACAAATTTTTTGGCTTACGTTTCGGTATATTTTATGCCTTCGTGTAGTTGCCTTTTGAAACCAACCTGTCTTAAGACGCCGCCCATTTGACAGAGTATGACGATGCCGTTCTTATTAATAAATTTAGTTTTTGGAATTATTCTACTTTTTATAATTCAGAAGGAATTTCTATTAAATAACATTCTATTCTTTGTTACTTAAATATCTCATTTATGTTAGGGAATATAACTAGCCTTTCAAGTGGCTAAGGTAATTGCGTATCATTGGTGTTTTAGTGTCTTTCATCATTTGTCGTCTTTTATGGCGTAAACATATTATTTGTTTTCCTCAGGTTCATTTTTTCTTCCATGAAAGCCTCGTCGTCTCCATTACTTGCAATAAACATCCTATCCACTTTTTCCGGATATTATTTCCTGTCTCAGATCCCTCAGTTCATCCGTCGGACGTGGAATCACTTATGACAGCTGTTTATCCTGGTCATTTCTTTGAAATCTTCATCCGTTAAGGCTTGTGTTTCCTTCCCCACTCTATCATCAGAAACACAATAGCTATTTTTTCTCACTTGTATCTTACACTGAGTTCAATCTATAAGGTGAAAGTTCGTCTGCCCCTGTCGCGCAAAACGGTGACCTCAGCCTTTAAAAAAGTCGTAAGGAATATTTGAATTCGATGAGGAATCTCTTAATCTAATGTGGCATGACGGATTAAGTTTCTCTTGCCGTACTCGGAGGATTTAGTAGTGATCATCTCATTTCACAGACATAGAGGTAGTATGATCTATGAAAAATCCCTTTCACCCTTTTCATTAATGTTAGTGTTTTGGAATTAACTGTTTACAGCGTAATTTACTAGAGGAAGTATTTAAAATGTGCGAATCAGTGGTGATTGGCGAAGTCGAAAGGCGAAAGGAATTGTGGAAAATTCCTTGGCATTTGTATTTTCCTGCTAGATCTGAAGCAATCCCTTTTAAGCGTTTAGAATCACAGTTTTGACAGAGTAAAAATGTTTGCATTGAATATAAGTTTACGTTATTTTTTTATTTTCTTGATGATGTCGGTACTGATATATCCTTTTAACTGTGTAACAGAAGAATGGGAACTTCTGATGATGAAAGTGTCTTTTGAGAACAAGTTAAGCCTTTCTTAATCGATGGGTAACTTAAAATAGTTAAAAATTAACATACCCGTCTATTCCCCATGAATTGATGGTTTCCTAATAGACCCCGATTCAGACGAATAATTCAGACGCTTTTATCACCAATCCCTCGGATTGTACTCCGTCTTCCATGCTATCAGGCCGTATGCTGGCTTTTGGCTGTTCTCCTCTCCTTTATTTTACATATGCTATTGAAAACACATTTGAGTGTACGGAGTAACACAATTAGAAGTAAACAACTGAGCCTTGGCTCTTAAGAATACCAATATGAACGTGCTTCCATCATGGTAAACTTCTCGTAATCGTGATATTCAAAATATTTGCATTTTTTCTTTATCTGTAGCGGATGTTTTCCAAGCGCTATTCCCTTATCCTCGAAAAAAAAAGCTCTTGTTCTAAGTATTGCTTGCTTGCTTTTACGGCGCCAGTTGCTGACATGAACATTGGCGTAATCTCGGATTATTTTCAAATAAATCAATCGCGGAACAACATCATTTTCCTGCAATACGATGATATCGCACTGTTCTATTGCCTCTCGCTCCCTTTTCGCGTGTTTCTGCGTCTTTAATGCAAATGTACGGGTCAATTGTAAATGGTGATAGTGGATATAAATGTAGCCTTATTCAATGAGTTACGCATTCGCTAATATTTAAAATACTTGCTCTCCTTTTCTTCCTGGATAAGGATGGTATCCTTTCAAAACAGCTTGGATTCTCGCGGAAAAACGACCTAACAACCTATGTTCATTAAAATTCGAGAATCACCTCTGATCATTTAATGTTTTTTTATCCGCAAAAGCCAAGCTTAGTGAACATTTTTGCCATTTTTGGGTGTAAAAGCTAATTGTGACCAAAGGAAATTCTTGTATATCACTGTGATTATACAGGAAGCATTGTGATTTTAAAGGAAATTCTTGTATTTCACTGTGACTATACAGGAAACATTGTGATTTTAAAGGAAATTCTTGTATTTCACTGTGATTATACAGGAAAAATTGTGATTTTAAAGGAAATTTTTGTATTTCACTGTGATTATACAGGAAGCATTGTGATTTTAAAGGAAATCTTTGTATTTCATTGTGATTATACAGGAAACATTGTGATTATACAGGAAACATTGTGATTTTAAAGGAAATTCTTGCATTTCAGTGATTCTGTTGATCTTGGTATCTGGTATTAACCATTGAACTTATGCTTCCTGCGGCAAATGCGCTAGTTGCCCTCGTCAGACTCGAATCGTGGCGTAATCTCGGATTACTTCCAAATGAAATAGCCGCGGTACAGCATCCCTTCCGTGTAGTACGTGTGAAGCTCACCGTTCCATCGCACCCTTTTCGCGTTTGTTTCCGCCGCGTCGGTGTGTGGATGGGCGAGCCGGGTGTGAATGGCGCCCCGATCGGAATCCCCGATCCGATTCGGAAGGAGCAAAAAGGAGGAGGCGCCGCGGCGCCTGTGACCCAGTTCCCAGGCCGCCCGAGGGGACGGCAGCGACGCGGGCGGTGGCTGCGGGAATCTGCCCGCCGTGGACCGGCGGGCAGCGCTTCCGTCCCCCCTCTTTATCTCCCGAGGCATCATTGTCGTGCATGCGATGCGATCCCTCGGTTTCCGAATCGGTGTTTCACGTTCTTCTCTTTTTTTTGTTCGGTCCGATTTCTCCCCGTGTCTGTCGTCCGGTGAGGAATCGATCTGGCGAAGCGACAAGCAGACAGGGGAGGCGGAGAGAAGTGGTTTGTCGCTCGATGAGATGGAGTTTCCCTTCCACATTTAAGGAAGTCGGGGAGCGGATTGATGCGACTCGTCAGAAGTTTAGGGGAGAAGTTTTGTGGGGAAAAGTTGGGAGAGTCGTTCGGAATGGTAGAGTTTCCCCGCTACATTTAAGGAAGTGGCAAATGATTGATACGTCTCGTCGGAATTCTTAACGAAGAACCGCCATTGTATTGCGTTGAAAGGTTGACTACATATATTTTTCCAATACGAAATAAAGCTTTTATTATGATCGCTTTACAAAAGCTCGTGATAAAAATTCACAAATTTATGATCCGTTGTAGGTAATTTTTTCGTCGAATGTTCTAAATAAATGACGGTAATTCACGTGTAAATGGCCTTTATGTGTTACGCTTTATTTTTTCAAATCATTCATGTTATTTTGGAAAAGTCTCATCAGGTGAATTTATAATAATGGTGGTAATGGAATTTGAGGTTGTTTTAATATTAAGTATTTACATGAGGGTTACTAATACATTGTGATAATAAGAATATTATCTGTGGTGTAATATACTTGAATTTTCAATTCATTCAAGGTTGTCGTGTGAATAATGAAAATATAAATATGAATTAAGATGACTTAATTTATAATGCCAGTCGATATTCAAAAGTATTTTAAAACATTGCGATGTTATTTGTGGAACGACCCTCATTCCAATCCGTCAACAGTGGTTGTTAAAAGCCTGTGTACCATCTTTCTACTAATCTACTCACAGTGATTGATCTTATCCTCCCCTTCTATCCATCCTAACTATCCCAGTCTCTTGCGCAAGTAGAATTTCATTGATATTTCGTAGTTACCTCTCAAAGGAGGCCTTCCTACTTCTATAAGTGTGCAGGGATGCTATAACATTCTTATTTATACTCAGTTCATCTCAGGTCAGTCGGTTGTATTGTTCATATCAACAGTCGCTTTTTGACCACTCTCACTTCCCTTCTATGTATGTAAGTTTGGAGAAATTATTCAGATTTACAAGTAATGCTGCAGAACTCTTCCTAGTCCCCCTTCCATTCAGTAAGTCTTTAGATTTCGAATCCCTGAAATATATTTTACGAAAAAATACAAAGATTTTCGATGGGAATATAGAAAATGCACTCTTTTGAGTATAAAATGTTTTTTTAGAAATGTGTTTCAGGGATTACATTATCATCTAATGCATGAGTACTCTCCTCTGATACATCTGGAAAAAGCTACCGAGGGATATATTTAATTCAAATCTATTAAATGCATGAAATATACGCATTCCTCCCGCAAGATTTCATGTTTTAAAATTAGATTTTGGACGAAAAACCGTTTCGCTTCTACTCCCAGATGCAGAAAATTGCAAGTGAACCTAAGGCTTCAAGTGGAGCCATGTATTCCACACTTAAGGTATTTTTCCGTCAGAACTCATTGCATATAAATCCCTGTCGTTAAAGAGATGGATTATACTTTTGGGCCCGATCTGGGCATTTTCCCCTTCGTGCGCCGCTGAAAAATCAATCGCCTGAAGCGGGAGAGCGGCTGGCGAGAAAAAAAAAACGATTTCATGTCCAAAAGGGTGCATTTTCTATCTCCTCGTCGAACATCTTTGTATTTTTTTCAATTCTTGGCGTCTCCTTTATATTTTATGGCGTTACCTTTGAAAATATCGACCAGAATATATCGGTAGCGTTGCGATGAATAGCTCGGGTAATACAACTTAGAAATTTGTTCAATGATATTCATCGATATCAAAAAATTATTTACGTAAGCTTCACTCCCATAGAAGTTCTCTGAGTCTATTAAATCGCTTTTACTTAATGTTTTCGCGGAATGGCTCCAACTATACTATGGCTATATGAGATGTAATCCAGCGTGTATTTTGTGATACGGGACTGTGTTACGCACCTTTTACGTGGGGTAATTTTATAGTGTGCTTCTGCGTCTGGGGGTGATAGTAGTGAAAGTAATTATTACGGAGCTATTATTATTAAAAGCTGAGACCAATTATTGGTTTAGAAAGTTTTTTTTAACCTGCGCCTGAGGGCTGATTGGAATGAAGTACGAAACGCCGAAGATAATATCTAAAATTAGGCAAATAGTCTGTTTGTTCGTCCAAAGCTCGGCTTAGATTAATGAGCTACCAGGAGGAATGTCCTGTGGTTAAATGTGTGCCATCACAATATGATTAATTAAGATCAAAGATCATGATTAGCATATTTTTATCAGTGGCATATCAGAGAGCATTCAAGATTCTAATTTTTATGCTGTTATACTTTTATCGATCTATTCATATATTAATCGTGAAGTATGCAGATTATATCCTATTCAATTTCAGCTACTTTTGTGCCTTGACTTTATTCACTGTAGTTGATTTGTGGAACGTTCAATGTTTGAGGTTGTTACTCGGAAGAGATGGGATGCATGTATTTGTTTGCGAGGACGGCGCGGCAGTTTCGAAACTGGATACGCTATTTTTTTTCTTTCAAATTCATCGTTCCTGTGTGTTTTAAAGTATCTGGGTGGACTATCCGTCAGAACGCGACTGCGCTTGGACCGTCCAAAACTAGATTAATTAATTAATCCGTAACCGCCGTGGTTCAAGTTCTGCCATTGATCTGCATCTCTGCCTCGGAAGCTCCTAGTGGTGAAACGCCTGCGGAGTTCCCAGGGTGCCTCTTGGTCGACCATTGTCTCTTCATCGCTATTCATTCTTCTCTCTCATATGGGAATGATGCCATGGCTTTTTTTTATTGGGTCTGCACTGCTGAAAGTGGGAGAGATCTCAGAAACTAACTCCACGCGATATAATCTCCGAATGTTATATTCCGAATTAGTGTGAGAATAAGCTACGGAAACGACTCATCTTTGACATTTTAGGTAGTTTTTAGCCTTATTAGAATATAGTGAAATTCATATTGTCATCCTATGGTCTTAAAATGATGTAGAAAATAAGCTATCTACTTTCTCTCTTTCTTTGCTGTGCAACATTAAGGTTCATATGTCGTTGTGCTGTGTATGATATTCAGCGATGGCGATTTATTATTCTGACAGCAAGCACCTTTGACTGACTTTTTAGCATTTTTGATTTTTCTATACTGTTTTCTACGGCATGATCTACGCAGCGCAGGACTCGGAATACAAAAAAATAAGTTGGCTGTTAAGTGCCATAAGTATGGTACTCATCGGTGAAACAAGATCATATTTTTACCTTTTTACTTCTTCCTAATTGCTATCGTCACAAAGATCCCTGCTGTTATTGCTCTTTTCTCCGGATGTAAAGGCTATAGGAAAAGATTAAAGGATCGCTAAGCATATGCCCTAGGGTCAAAAAGTACTCCACCTTGTAGCATACATATATGCACGTGAAACTCTTTCATCTTCCTGTGCACTTCTACCTTATTGTATTTGACATTAAGATCCCTGCTTTTTTTTCTTTTCTTCTGGTGCACGGACTATGGAAAAGGATTTGAGATCGTTGAGTATCTTCTCGATTTCACAAAATACGACGTATTGAAATAAAAGGTAGTTGCTCGTTTCCATGATTATTTTAATGCGCACTACGCGTTACGGCTGTCAGAGCCATCATCCAGTACAAAACCAGATGATAGCTCTGTGAGCCGAAATGCCTCGCACGCATTAAAATAATTGTGGAAAAGGGCAACTACCTTTTATTACAATGTTCACAAATTACTGCATCTTCTGATCTGGGGATGATTATTTTTAAAGCATTCCTCCGGTTAAAGAAGGTTTACACGGAGTATTATGCGAAGCACTCCCGTCTGTGTCCCCTCCTAAATTAGATTTTTTTTGTTCACAATAATTAGGCCCGCTCCTTTTCATGCTAGTAATAAAACCTTTTCTCTTTCTTCCCTCTCTCCGCTTAGTACTCCATCCAAACCCTCTCTTTCCACGGTGTTTCCTCAAGAAGTTTCCTCTTCCTACCCGCCATGTCGTGCACTTCGTCGTTCTTCTTCCTCTCTCCTCGGAACCACAAGATGGCCAGTGACCGGAAAACCGGGATAATCTGGAATTATGCGTGACATTTTAGTCCCTGGAGTTATGCATAAATTATTCATTCATGAATATTTGCTCCAAACTGGAATTTCAAAATCTTTTATTTCAAATTCATTTCACTTAAAATTTTACCAGTTCAACGTTTCTGGCGTAAAATGTGTTTCTCGCAATTTATTAAAGAGGAATTTATGTACATGTATGATTTACAATGCATTGATTTCATTTCAAATTACACTTCATGAAAACATTTATTTATCTGTATAACTTTTTAAATTATGACGAATGTCTTGAGGTGCTAAGTGAGATATTAAAAAATTAAGTGTAAAATTTCTATTATTTAGTGTAAGTATTTAAATTAAGAACGTAAAATAATGCATAAATATAATATTTATTTGAAAGTATTGAAGTGATTTTGGGTGTTTTAAAATCCATATCTATCACAGTAATCACGTAAGGTTAGCCTGGAATTTTATAAAATTTCCCTAAAGTATGTGCCCTAGGATCACAAAGTACCCAACCTTGTTGCACACATATGCTCCTGTAACTCCTTCATTTGTCTGTGCGCTTCTACGTTATTGCTTTTGTCATTAAAATCCCTGTAATTTTTCTTTTTTCTTCTGGTGAACGGAATTTAGGAAGGGATTAGAGATCGCTAAGTATCTTATAAATAGGATCCATAAATTACGATGTATTGAAGTAAGTAATAGGTATCGTAAGGTATGAGTGATTATTGTACCAAATGATAGCTCTGTGAGCCGAAACGCGTCGTATGCATTGAAATAATTTTGGAAGAAGTATCTACCTTGTATTTTAATATTAATATATTTACGCATCTTCTGGTCTGCTCATGAATGCCAGGTGATTGCGTTAAAGCTAAACTGAGAGTCAACCCTAAGTATCTATATATTACAGTAAATATAACAAAAGTGGGATATTCGCAACTTGCAGTTTGTAAAAAATACTGATATAAAATTTACTGCTCAAATGTCACTATGTGGCTTACTTACCATAAGTATTATTTATAATTACTTATTATATTTTTAAATCATTCGAACGGTTAAAGTAGGTTTGTACGGAGCATTACGCGTAATATCCAGGGCTGTTTTCAAATTCATATCTATCGCATTAATCACGTAAGGTTAGCCTGAAAATTTGTAACATTTCCCTAGAAAACCTGGAAGTATGCATGAACTTTCTGCTTTGAGTGGTTAGACACGCTGTACAAAATCTTTTTACTGTACACCACTTTCTCACAGCTTTCGTCACAAAGATACTTGGTGTCGATGCTCTCTTTTTCTCGGGGCGAGTTGTTTGCTGGGGATTAAAGGGAATAGATTACGGATGAGTACGCCGTGTTGCTCTCTCCCTGTTACCTTCCAAGGGGCGAAAGAATCACTTCCGCCGCCCCCCCCCACCCTCCATCACAGCCACTCTCCCTTGCTCATTCCCTGTTATTGTTTCCTCCGTTCCGCCGTCTCGAAGCGGGATGAGCTTGGCAAACAGCACGAATGGCCGCCGCTAATGGCCGATCCACTCCCCGCAGCCGTGTGTCCTTCACTCCCCCGGAAAAGTGTTCGCACCGAAAGGATGGGGGCGCCTTCCGCCTCGTGTCATTGTTGCTCCGTATCCTTCCTTCCCTGTCCGTGGTCGGTGGGGTGGACACAAAAAGGGACGCTTCGAGACAGTCGAGATCAAAGTCGGCGAAATCCTCTCAGCACGAACTGATGTATCGCCTCGCCTTCTTAGCTACGAATCTCGTGTCCATGTTTTCTCGTCTTTATCGATTGCTGCGCCTACTGGCGGAATTTATTTAAAGTTAAATTTACGTGTGAAAAATGTATCTTTTGTTGTTTTTTTAAATCTTTGTCATTATCCGGCGAAATATTCTCAGCACAATCTGATGTGTCACCTCGCCGTTTTAAGCCACGAATCTCTGATCCATGTTTTCTCATCTTCATCGATTACTGCGCATGCTATCTGAATTTATTTAAAACTTAAATTGCATGTGAATAATTTTTATTTTGTTGCTAATTAAATCTTTATTACTAAAGTATTATTCCAGTTAAGGTTTGGAGCGATATACGAGTTAGCGCGGCCCGTCTCCCCTCCCAACTTGGACTTCTCCCTTAAATTCACATTTAGGACTACTCCTTTCAATCCATCTATTAATCTTGTCCTATTATATTCCTTCCCCTCCCTCGCTAACCCGGCATTCTTCCCTTTAACGCGGATTTCAGCATCCCCTCCCCTCTCAGCACTCGCTTCATCCAAACCCCCTTGTCTCCTTCGTTTCTATTCTGGAAGCTTCCTCTCATCCCCCAGCATATCTATCACTTCGTCCTTATTATTGTAATAATTTGGACTAAGAATTAATTTTTATTGTATTTTTATATTAACCTAGCTATAAAACGACCCCTAGGTTTTTCATTCACTCTTTCCTGATCACTTATGTGCAAAGGAAGCAAAATTAAAATAAAAAAAGCAAAATAAAAAAATTAAAATGTATTGTTATTTAGGTTGTTACGAGGCAGCTCTCTTTTTGAATCTCGAATAATGATGTTGCCAGAAAAATAGAGTGTCATTTTCCTTAATTATTGAATAATTAATGTCGTTCTGAGGAAGCGTATTAATTAATATAATGAGCGTTAAAATAAAAAGTTTCATAAAATATTTTCACATTCATTTTAATAATAATTTTATTTGGAAAATCGATATTTTCCTCGATCAAATATCAATGAGGGCAGCTACATGATTCAACTAATGCTCTCAAACTTTTTCTCCGTAGCTGGGTGGAGGATATGGCCCTCTCCCCTTTGGTGTCAGGGATGATATTTCATGAGGAGGCAATTCTGAGATAGGCGCCCTAGTATGCAAATAAAGAGCCTGTTAGGAGGAAAACATACCGTGAGATAACTGTTAGTAAAGAGATAGTTTTCTATCGCAGAAACTGACTTTTTTTAAATGGTTTATAAGTGAACATTTTCATGAGAGTGACAATTTCTAGTAGTTCTAACTTTTTAGAACCAAATTTGAATATGGCCGATGCCTTCGGATCACCATATGCATGATCAGACACGTACAATAATAATTTGCGTCCCAACGTTTTGTCATTCACAGTTAGTGTAATAATGATAAGAGCTACATCTACGGGACGAACTGTTCTATATTCTGACGAACTGTCCAAACTGTGTACCGATTGCTAGAATATGAACTCTGCCCTCACCACTCCAACCATTTCTCTTCCGAGAGCGATGTCTGAGTTGCTTAAAATCTCCACTATTCGCACTTCAGCCCCCAGCCAGGATGTTCTCTGTTGGGTTAGGAGGTGTGACACGGGACGTTGTCCAGGCTCTGCCCCGAGCGGTTCCCAGAAGCGAGCAAGTTCTCCTAAAGCGCGCTCGCAGTCTCTAGACTAGGCGTGTATCGATTTATTGGCCTAGCTAACTCCGCTCCTTCCCTCATCCACTCCCTACGCTGGTACAGCCGCTGCATTCTGAGCGGGCCAGAACCCCTCTTATCCTCCTCACACGTTTACGCTCCCTCGTCGTTCCGCGTCGCCGGATTCGAGCGTCGCACTATAGTGGTTAGGTGGGTTATTCTGTATTTCCGATTGAAAAGAAACATTCGGAGAGCTGTTGGATCTTCAGATGAAGCGTTCAATGAGTCATTCATTGTTTGCGACAGCAAAGATGACGCGATGTAAACGAACCGTTCCCATGGAAGTGGGCCTTTTAAGTTAGTCGTTACTCATCCCCCGCGTTGGTCACTTTTTGAACTTTCAACGTCCTTTTTTGGCTGAATCTGTGACATCATCCTAATTTAATTCGGATTATATAAATTCGCAAGTATAGAATAACCACCTAGGGGTGATTTAAAGGTGGACGATCGTCCCGTCCCCGCCATTTCAAGGACAATGGAAATGATGGTAATAATTTCTGTAGCTTTTTCTTGGTTTAAGCTTCGGCGGCTCTTAAAAGCTATAGTAATTTTTCGGGTGCTCTCCAGGTACTAATTCGATATAGAGTCCGATGCTTCGTGGCGGTTGCTGGCCGCTTTTTCCCGAGGGAAAATTTTTGACCAGCAACGGCAATGGAACGTGGGTAAATGTACCGAAATCGCACTCCAAACACACTTGAAAAACAGCTACTGTAGATGTATGTAGTTCTTTAACGAAGGTTTTCATTTATCAGTGAACCATAAGAATCTATCGCCTTTCATTTATTTTAATTTTTCTAGGGATTTATGAGACATTGCGTACTCCCTAGGTGCTCTGAAGTGTAGTGAAACCACCGTGTCTATTTTAGGGATCTTTAGAAATGGATTTTGTCCGTGTATATTTTCAGAAGGAATATGTTCATTCCCGTTCAATTCATATCCATTCGTAAATCTGAATGAGGCAATACTTAATCGTTTACTATATCAGGGATATTGAGTAGAATTAGTTAGTAAAGACTTTATTATTGGTAGATCCTTGAATTTAATGAGTCATGTATCTTGTGATACAAAATTGTCATGCTAGAAATCTTGTGTCACTGTTAGATTGGTCTTCAGCTGGTAAAACTGAATGTGGTTAGATCTTTTTCATACCTTGCACAAGTTCAAGTGTCGTGTTTCAGCCCCTCGTCAGTTACAATAATGTTAAGTTTTGAAGTTGAAATCGTGTACTCGCTTTCCTTCGCGGAATTGTAATGGGTCAAGTATCATGTTATACAGTCTTCAGATAATTGTTTTGTTTTATCATTATATTTTACGCCATCACTGTTTATTTCCCATGCGTAATAATTATTCCTTCATGTCTGGATGTGTATCTCGTAAAATTTATAATTGGGAGCGGCCCTGAAGAAACAAAGATCCTTAAGAAGCAAGCTAAGTGGATTGTGGATTTATTGCTTCATAACTGCTCGGTGGAGAAGGTATTGAGCTCTATTAAAAATCCTGGGTGATGAATAGGGAATATCATAACATTTGGATAACGTTAAGAGAAAAAAGTGTGTGAAAAAAATAAAAAAGATGGGTTAAAAATTTTAGAGATAGGTATAAATCGTGATGCGAATAAAAAATGGTACTAATCGAACAATATGAGTATGGAGATAAGCCTTAAAAGATTGTCGTCCTCCAGATTTTGATGAATTCCCAAAATCATTTAATATGCAGTTGAACACGGTGCAGTACTTGTGTTGCGAAATATAGTTGTTTTAGTGGAGTTTCGCTAGAAAAACCAATTCTCGTTTATGTGTTCGAATGTGGTATACCTAAGTACATTCTGAACAAAAACTGAGGTGTCAAAGTTGGCGTTTTTGATAGAATAATCTAATTTGTTGAATTTTATCGCAAGCCGTAAGTGTGACCCTGGTTTTCAAACTTGGACACAGTTTCTGCTAGTGGTTCTTGTAGGTCTAGGAGCTAGTGAAATAATTGGAATCATCTGTTTTGCACCGATATTATAAACCGTAGTTCTGTTCCAGTTTGCATATACATATTCCCTTTAAGTAGCAAAGAGATTGGGAATAGCATTATGGACGGCAACAAAAAAATTGTAAAATTTCAAGAAACTGACGATTGATAAAAATAAGTAATTGTGGAATCGAAATAAGTTTTTATTACGTTTGGGGGCATGATTTATTTTATTTTAGTTTTACGATATCCACCGTTTTCAATATGTTAGATAGTCGATAAACTTTGTTGTGAAATTCGGATTTGAAGAATGAAAAAGAAAATTTGTGCTTTCACATGAAATATTTATTTACACGACCATGGTTTCAACGACGTCCAAAGACGTCATCATTAGGAGATGATGACGTCTTTCGTTGACACCATGGTCGTGTAAATAAATATTTCATGTTAAAGCACGAATTTTCTTTTTCATTCTTCATAAGGAATCGCTTTCACATAGTTACACCTCAAACCATCACATTTGGATTTGTTGAATGATATATCTTCACTTGACTAAGTTTTATTTTTTCTATGTATTATAATTATGACTTTTCTCGCTTTATTTTGTGTTGCTACGTTGTTTGGTAGTTTGAAAATGGTGTGACCAAGCAATATACTACTTCAAATACCGTATGTAAACGTTGGAATCGTTTGTAGTGACATTAAAGGTGTGGTAAAGTTCAAAGTGGTATAATTCACCCTGCCGGATTTTTATCGCATTGCCTTACTCCATTGCCTGCCTCAGCTGCTTTGACTCGGTTCTGCCTCAGCCTGCCCTCGGGGGATGATTTTTCACAGCCTTTGTCCGGCGACCTTTCATTTAGCGCGCCCCAGCCCTTCTCCAATATTCTCCATCCCCTTTAAAAAATTCGAAAAAATAAAATAAAACCCTTACCCCCGTCGGATCGTTCGCCCTTTTTCTAATTTTTTCCTCCCCACTCCCCCGCCTTCCCCTCTTCCTTGATGGGCGGCCCACCCTCGTCAGCCTTGATGGGAAGAGGAGAAGAAGGAGCTCATCTCGCAGCGGGAATGTCGCCGTCGTATTTTCGCTTTATCGCCGGCCCATCTCTGTCAAGTTTGTCGACCGCCCTCCCATCGATTTCTGACTGCGGGAAATGGAGTGCAGGTGCCGTTAGCCAACTTTTAACGAGCGCGCAAAAGTGACACCATGCTCCTCGCGCTACGCGGAGTCTTCTCGACGATTTTCGTTCGCGCACTATCCCTCTGGAACCGGAATTGGATCATAAGAGGTCATCTGCCTGTTTTTGTAGGTTTACATGAAATGCGACACATGAAAATTGTGTTCACCCTCATTCTCAGGCACGTAGCCTGGAACGGTGCTTTGGGGATTTAAGTACCAACCCGAAGTTTTTCATCTTTCCCAAAAATGTTGTGTGCGAATTTAGTTGGAGAATGATCACTTGTATTTTAGCTTGTTTTTGTTTGGATTTACATAATTCTACAATCTTGAGTAAATCTCTCAAAGTGGTCTGTGCGACAATGAATTTTTTTCACTTTTGGCATTTAAAGGGATGGTTTACTTAACCCCCTTTCTAGCTTCCCCCCGAAAGAATTTCTGACTACTTGCCTGCTTGTTATGTTTCCTTCTTCATTTGAGCATGATATCCATCTCTCGTCATGGTATCACCGTAGTTTGTTTGGTAGGTTTACATGGAAGACATCGAACATATTTTAGTAATCATCAACGCCTGTCCCTCTACTCCCTCATTGAACTTCCCTCCTTAATTCGCAATAGGCCTTTCCCCCTCCGCCTACCCTGTCTCCTTCCCTCTTGCAGTTGTCAACATCCCTTCCCCTCAAATTACCCGCTCCATCCACCCCCAAACTATCTCACAGTCAAACCTATCCACTCTGACGCAATACCTGCGTTGGATAATAGTTAGAGGTCAGCGAAGAAGGCGATCATGAACAGAAAGGAGCTTATGAGATGATCATTATCGTTAGAGTTTAAAGAAAAGGTTAGTGAAGAGTCTGATTTGGAGTGAAGCGCTTTACGGTGCGGAAACATGGACGCTTAAGAAGGACGAGAGAAGATTCTCCATCAGCAATCTCCAAGTACTCCATGGAAACCTTCCATAATCAGTGGAATACTTGAATAAATTATATATATGTCGGTCAGGTTACGTTTACTTGAAAGAAAATTCATCAGTCTCATCGTCACCTACTCTTTCGTTCTCAAATTTCGTATTGCATACTTTAGTTCGTCTCCTCCTTATCCCCTTTAGCAATTCCCTCTTCTCACCCTGTGTGTCAAGGACTTCCTCATGTCTACTCCTCCCTATCCGCCACAAATTCTCTATTCTCTTCCATAGCCACATTTAAAGTATTAATGTTTTTTCGTCTTCCTTACATTTCTCTTTTTCGCATTCCGCCACGAATTCACCATTGTGATATTACAGCTGATTATCTCCGTGAGAAAAGTAAAATAAATATTTACTATCAAATTTTCTTCTTTAAAATTTTCGTTTTGTGTTGCACGGCGCTGATGTTAGCGTTTTCTAAACTCCGAAAAAAAACGTGAACTCAGCCTGTTTTTCCACGTTAAAATTTTCCCAACCGTTTCAGCCGGTTTCGCGAACTAAACTAACATGATAATGAATAATTTCTTCGTCCGTTCCCGATCTACAATTTTCCCCATAAGTATAAACTGGTGAAGGGAGTTGTGTGAGCACAACCGCATCTCCAAAGTATCTACGGATTTAATTGAGTCGGTTCTCGTTAGTCTAGATTTAGCATCTTACTCGTGATGCTTTCCTATTTTTTCTTTTGTGAGTTTTAATTCTAATTCTCTGAGGTCTTCCTCTTATCTTCTTTTTCGTCATGTTTTGCTCACCCTACCTTCCTAACACTTCAAGGAGTTCGTCAAATCAGTTACAGCTTTTTTTTGTTCTAAGACTGCCTTCATTCGCGCGTATAGCTTCATACTCATGTTTTATTTTTCCCTGGTAGTATTTTTACTTTTTATTTTTACACTTTATGTTTTTATTTTACTATTTTATTTTGTAATTCTTATCACTGCAAATTATCGACTTAATGGTAAACTACGTTTTCCCCTCTGTAGCCAATAGTAATGGCCCCTCGGGCATTATTTCATGTCGGGCATCTTTTTTTAAATTGTCTGCCTCATGCATTTGAAGACTGTCTTCGTTGTTCTTTCCGTTCCTTTGGTTGCTACGCCCATAACTGAGGATGTGCCGAAGATTTGACGTCACAACGTCGATATTGAACAGGCACTAAATCTTCAGATCCTTTCTTTTGGAGGCCTCTTGAACCCTCGTGACCCAGTTTATGTCAGTCTTAAAGACTTCTGCGCGAATACACCGGCTAGGAGCGTTAAATGGCTCGAAAATTTGGGATAGAAATCTCGATCGATTCGCGACATCTCAGCACAAAATCTGTTATTTATGTGTTAGGGGCCACCCAAAAATTGACGCGGTGGCATAGCCCAAAATGTTTTATTTAACATGTTATTTATGTGTTTTTAAATATGTCACGTCGTCCTAAGGATGAATCAACACTGTTATTCGTGGCATAAGGTGATCGGTAGTGATAATATTGAAAAAGTTGACATTGATGGAGGCTGTATTTTGAAGAAGGGTCGTGTTAGAAAGAGTGATGTTGGGTCGGCGAAGGAAGGAAGCTAAAAACAGCGAATTTTGGGGGATATGCAGAGAGGCTGGAAAAGTGCGGAGATTAAGGCGGACTCAGCTAGATGCATGGAGATACGATATCATTATCGGGGAAGTTAAGAAATTGCTCCGCTTTCATGTAAATTATGGGTGCATGTATTTAAAAAAAATGAAATAAGTGCTTAAAACATTATATCGGTGGTTTTGACGAAAGAGATCAATGTATCAAGAATGGAGGCGTTCGTATTCGCCTTCAGGAGGACACATCACTTTCGTTAGACCGGTCTTTTTTCGTGGCTCATAACTCGATCAACTCTTATGCATTCGCCTTGAAATTTTTAGGGCACGCATATTTTACCCCTGCCAACATTTTTCTGTGAAATCAATTTGAAAATTCCTTCTCAGTATTTTCTGTGGTGATTTTTTTAAAATTTGTTGCACAGGTTGGCAAAGGTATACCCTATTTTCCCTGAAAATTTCAAGATTGTTGCGGAAAAATAGGCGCTTGCGAAGGAGGACGAGAAAATGCTGGATGCGTTCGAAATGTGGATGTGGAGAAGGTGAAGTTGGCGAAGAGAAAGAGGAACGAAGAAATGATAGGCATGGTGGGTGAGGAGAGGAAGCTTCCAGTTGAGATACGGAAGAAACAGAAAGTTTGGATGGCGGGAGTAATGAGCGGGGAGGGGATGTTAAAAGTACTTTTAAAGGGGTGAAGGTTAGGTAAGTGAGGGAGGGGGAGAGAGAGAACTTGACTTATGGATATATTGATGAAAGTAGGCCTCATTGTGAATTGAAGAAGGAATCCCAGTTAGGTAGAGGAGATAGGATGGGGCTATCTGCAAAACGATCCATGTAAATCTACATTAACTGGTAGAATGCTTCAAAATAATCAATGCAAGTATTAAACGAGTAATTCATCCCCTGAAAGGCAAAATGCGACCAGTCGAAAGAAAGTGATTTTTCCTCTAAATGCTTCAGCTGAACGTGTTACAGCATGCGTCCATTCTGTGGAAAATCGGAAGGCATGAGGTCAAACATGGACGCATGTACTACTCATAGGGTTGAAGGGTTGGCTTTAAAGCGATCGTGGTCCCGTTGGGTTGAGATGTCTCTTCATGGACGGCGCTTTCTCCGGGACCGGCGAACGTACTTTCCCGGCCTGCCGAGTGCGGCTGCCTGTACGCCGCAGATAAGGGCGCATCTGCGACCGCGGAAACCGAGCGTAATTAGGACGTGCACTACGAAGGGATTGCAAGCTGGTAATCCGTCACCAGGCTCCATTAACCCTCAGGATTTCCCGGTCCGGCAGATTACGTGCTTGCTCGCGTCAATGAAAAGGTTTTCCGGCCAATTTCTTTCAACGTTTCCTTCGTCGCTATCTCTCAGCATTGAATCATTTTTGCACTTCCGCACCAACACATTACCAAATCCCTGTATTTTTCCAGTTTTATTTATAAAGTGTGAAGTACATTTGGAATTCGGAATGAATATTCAACATTTAAAAACGATTCTTTGAGATACGATACAGCGTTTAATATTTTGAGTATGACACCCATCAACTTTTTATAGTTCTTCGTTTGCAGCTGTCTATTGGTATAATTTGTCTAATGATGTTTTTGGTTTTTCGATTGTAAGGTATGAAAGTTATTAATATTTACAGTTTACCTACTGTGAAAGGGATAACGAAAGTAATCTAACGCGGTTGTGTTCTGTCCTGATATAATGCGGTGTATGGGCGTAGGAATTGGCTCCTACAGCTACCACGTATGGTCCATCCGTCTTCCTGTCATGCTTAAATTTTGTCTTCTTCCTTTTTTCCTTTCCTAAAAACATTCCAACCAGTCTACCTAGTAATCACAACTGTCACTATCTCCGCACCACACCGTCCATCTACACCCTCTTCATCCTCCGTGCATTGAACTCCCCTCCTTAACCCAAGCTATGCCAAGGGATTTATGGACCTTCCTCCCTTGAATTCGTCTCCCTCTCGTCATTATACCTGAATCCCATTCTTATCTCGGTGTTAACGTTTATGCGCCACGTATATGAGTTTCGTCGTGAATCAGGGGAAAATTTGAGTGCATTTTTTTGAAAGCCAAATTCACTTAGTGAATTCATTTATGCCAGCAAGTAGCTCAGCAATTTTACTATTGCATTCTTAGAATACGCGTTTATTACGCGATTCTTATATAATGCGTTTTACTTGTGAATTTGAGTAATGTAGGCTTTTCTCGTGAAGTTACAATTTAATAATTATTCGAGCTATCTTTTATTTGTATCTACTGCGTCGCAAACCCTTATCTAGCCGAGTATGCCTGCGAAACGAAGACACGTTGGCTTGGAAATGAATACCATGTGACTTCGAATTCTTCCATTGTGACTTTTTCACCTTAGGAGACTTCAGTAGGGAGGAACTGCCTCTGTATACAGACTAAATATAATGTGCAAATGAAGCAAAATGGCTAAAAATTTACCAAATCAAATAAAACTATTTTTTTAGAAACATTAAATTTAGACTCTAGAACGTCTTTTTTGCATTGTTTTCATTTTTCTTTTTCCTCTTTCCCAGGTTGAAGCCGGAGACGTGATACTAGAAGTGAATTCCAAAGACGTCTACAGGTTTAGTACTAAAGAAGGTAAATAAGATCTTATTTCTAATCCCTACGTAAAATATATTTTAGATTCGCATTTTCATGCGCAGTTTATTGTTTCTTGTGTATCACGAATGGGGAGGGAATGCCAAAACATTTTATTTCCATTATCTAATCTTGTGCTAACTCCTTGATACAAGCTCAACGATTCTAGATTGCCGCACCACATGGCAGGTTTTCTTTATAGAACTGAAAAATATTTGAAATGAATTGTGTGAAATATCGTACCATTACTGCCTCTTTTCCCGACATATGACTCCATTTTGGGTTTTATTTTATTCCCTTTGTGATAGGGTGCCCAAAAAAAGTCACCCCATACCGATGTGGCTACTATGCATGTCGTAGATTATTCTTTGTTTTTTCGAACTACGTTTAGCGTTTCCACCATAATTTCACTTAAAGATGAATTCGTAGCGCTGGACGTGATCAATTCAGATCGGATTGTATGACAGCAGGAACAAATCATTCCAAAAGCCGGTCAAAAATACCTTTCACCTGAATATCTCTGGTAAGCTTTCTGTCTCTTATCTAGATCTAGACGACTCCATATTATACAGTTTTATCTGTGCCATGCCCTACGCTACATTGTTTTGATTGTTGTGAAGGTTTCAGCGGTATGGTGGCGGTAAATTCTACTCAATTTTTTCCGGCTATTCACCGCTTTGATATTGCTGGAACGTAGGGGAAACCATTGTCACCAGCTACATTACGCGTTAAATACATTGAAGAATGGAGCAGGATACACTAACAATAAGCTACATATTACGCAGTTTTAGTTGCAACTGCAATGGCTTGCGCTCATGCGTAGGAAGTTGGGGCTAGCTCTCACCAATCATGTGCCATTCTTTCCATTACATCCATACATCCGTTGCTGATCTTCGTTGCACATGCTTTAACTCAGGGTAAGAACGTATTTAATGTGAATCCTATTAGCTAGCAGCGTGCTCAAAATGGGTTATAATGAGGAGTAGTCTGTTTCTCTTATTTTATCATCACATTTTGCAAGAGTTATTTTCAAGGTCGATTAAGGACTCAAATCAAAGAGAGAGAACCAAAATTCTAAATGAAAATGCTGTTGTTTTGATGTTGCGAATGGAATATAAGTAAGTCAATGTGTACCGAAAAATCGAAGAAAAAGCACGCTACACTAAAGTCTAAAATCTATTGTATGGAAGGTGCTTATGTCATAAATGCACTGAAAAAATAATTTTTCGATCGCGGAAGCTCCTGGAAAATACGGGAAGGATGGCAAACTTGTCTGGAATTTAATCTATATGATGTGCTTGCCCCAAGTGAGATCTCCCGTTATCCTGATTCCGAGATGATTTGCTCTGATTGTGCGTCTTTTATTCACTCTATCCTGTAGAGTTGATGTACTTGAAGAACAACTTCCCACGCAAGGCTCGAGTACGGTGGCTTGCGATGTGCGATGAAATTGTATCGTGATCCTTTATACACCACTCTGTGATAGCAAGCTAATGATGAAGTCGGTTTCCTCTCCTCCACTTCTCTATTTCCCATTAATCCTTCCCATAATTCTTAGTCGTAAATGCAGGTATTGCAAAAGATCTTGAGGATTCATTCCATGTAATCCAGTAGGTGAGACGCTCGAAATAGCGAACCACAGGTAACGTAGGGTGATCGGAATGTACCTAAACTGTGCTGATCGCACCCTTTAACTTTCTATACTCTCTCTCCATTCGGGACAAAAGAGAAATCTCTATACCTGATTGAGGTGGCCAGCCTTGAGCCAACTGTACTTAATGGTTCTAATGGCCTTATCTCCCCGAATAGCCAGTGACCCATCGAGGAGAGTATACATTTCCAACAGTATAGTCCTAAACAGAGTACCTGTAATTAAGTGTTACGATTATTTGTTGGGATGGATTCTATAAATGATGGGGATTAAAATCTCTAATCAATGGGTTGGCAAGTATCCGATCTAATCTTCGAACCCGTGCTCCACCTGTGACTATTATTGTTCAGCTATTGTTGAGCTCAAAATAATTAGACGGTCGCTTCAAAGTCCTAGGTATATTTCTACTGGTAATTCGATTTGGTGGTAATAAATGACAAAGATATCCTTTATCATCGAACTTATTAGCGTATTTTTCTTATCTTCAACGGTTCCCAGCACGCATTGAACGCTCCTCTCTTTTGACTCCAATCGAGGGGCGTGTAACAATTTATAAGTTTGAATTTTTTTATCAGTCAAAAATTATAACTAACCTTGTGGCTCACAAAGGGTGATCTTTTTCGGTGTTCATTCTTCAAATGTTTTCAGAATTTATGATGTTTAGAAAATGCATAATTAGTAATTTCATGTAAACTAATATTTGTTCCTGATGGTGTATTTTTCCGTTCATTCGATTTACATAACTTGGCAATGAAAATTAAATTGTTTTTATTATTTATTATTCTTGAGCTTCCAGCAAATTTTGAGTGTCTTGAGAGTACTACGTGGAGGTACTTACCTAATATAATGTTGAAGTACTAAAAATGTATTAATACTCTGCAAACAGTTTTTTTAATGTTGGGCATAATTAGTGACACTCTCGAAAGAATTTCCTCTGGATTCCTTCCATTCATGGAATAAAAAACAGGTGAACTCATGTCATGTGTTTCTACTTTTTATTTTCATTATCATTACTATCCTTGACACTTACGACTTTCTTTATCAGGAAATGTTGGTGCATTCTTTCGTCAAATGTTCTAATGGCTGCCATTCCATTCTTTTTCAGTCCTCAAGTGTCTTAGGTTATCCGGCGACACAGTTACGCTAAAATTAAAAAGAGGTAAGATTTTTTTTTTTCATTTTTATAATTTCCATTTTGATGTTTTTCATCTGTTGTAGTAAACTGTAGTTGAGTGTTCAGTGTGCCCACGATCGCATTTTTCGTATAGGAGGAATATTTATCATAAATTTTAGTTCATTTACAAATTGTTGCTTCTGAAAAGACTGCTAGCCTCATATCGAGACCAGTGACGTCATGGCAAAATTAGCAGTGCCGAAACGCACTTTCCTTAACTTTTTTTAGGAGTGAAATATTACTCTATGTGATGTATGATCTTAGGTTTTCCCGGCGTATAAGTTGCTGAATAGTTTCTCGGGTTTTCCACCGGTTGATGTCCATGTCTCCCGACGTTTCGATCAACGACTTGCTGATCATCCTCAGGGGATCTTCCGAATGACCCGGAAGATCCGCTTCCGATCCCCTGAGGAGGAAGTCGTTGATCGAAACGTCGGGAGACATGGACGACATCAACCCGTGGAAAGCCCGAGAAAATTTTCAATTACTCTGTGTTTTTTATTGCAAGTTATTATTTACATTTTTTTGTTTTGGTTACGACTGTATATATTAGAAATTTTGAAGCTACAAAATCGATAAAAGTGCTATTTGACTACTATGTCTTTTGTTAACCAGAGCTGGAACGGCGTTCCGGCGTGTTCTGGCACCATGACACCACTGATCCAAATCCTATTGGCACTCGAAGTAGAATACAATAGCCATAATGAACTGCTTTTTGGTCCGATAAATAGTTTTTTGTCCGTGTGAAAGAAATTTTATGGTCAAATTAGCCTCCAAAAAGTGAGAGAAATTGATTGCAGTGCAAAGACGGAGATACAGCGCTTTGTAAATTCCTTGAGTGCCTGAAGAGTTATTGAAATGATTTGCGTTGCTGTATCCTTCAAGCGTCGTAAAAAATTAACTTTGCTGTTGGTAACAACCCTCTCTGAAGTTGAAGAAAGGAAACACTGTTATCTTTTGCTTGGAAACATCAAGGTTACCAACCTCAGCGAACGTGTTTAAGTATGTTTTGAGATGCCGCCGTGTCCCTGATGTGAGCCGTCGACAAAGACTGTTGAGCTTGACTTGTTGCACTATGTTTTACTCGTGCTCTGGTGGGAATTCTCGATAGGCTGGAGTCCAATAGCATTTGGGACCAAGTTATCCCTTATCTCCTCTCATATAAGCCTCCAAGGCATCGTTCACTCCGGATTATGGATCGTTTGTCATTACTACACAATAATATGTGATAAAAACGGATATTTTCCTTCATTAAGATTGAAATTCATTCGAGCTTGAATTTATAAACTTTTTCGTAGGTAAGCGTCTCTGTTTTAGTGTCATCTCTAAATGATTGAAGCAAACATTATTCGGTAGCATACATCAGTTTCGTTCGCATTAGTTACTAAAGTAATCGCTCTAAAAGTCGGGGTTTTTTATGTTCCCTGGCTCATGTTATTTGCGTCTAGCATGGCCGGCGGTTGAAGTTTAATGGCGCATCCCTCCAAAACTCAACAATCCCTCCTCTTCACTATTTATTTGGGACTTGAGAAGTTGATAGCGTGTCCTGTTCTTCAATGGAACAGGACATTTACCAGCTTGCACTAACTCTGTACACCTATTTATCACTTTAATCTTCCGATTTCTATGTAAATGAGTGGAAAATGTTAAGTTTTCATTAATTTTTCTAATTGTAATTTTTAAACGTCCCCAAAATCTTTGATTCCCCTTTCCCAATATTTTTTTCCAATTTTGAACACCATACATCCCTCCTGTGAGCGGCTTTGACTTCTGTTCAAATATTGTTTTTCAATGTAGAAAACTATATAACTGATGATTTCAGGCTTAACTGTGCGAAACCTTTCCGTTATGGAAAATCGAAACTGAAATAATTAACTTTGTTATATTCACTAATATATTGAAAAAGCACGATCCTGATTTCATAGCATAACCTGACGGTGTAACTATATTATGAAACCGTAGTCGTGCTTTTTCAATGTGTTAGTGAACTTAACAAAGTTTATTATTTCATTTTTATACTAGAAAACTTTATTTATATCTGGTTTTTCACTTCAAAAGGCAAATGCTAGTGAGGAGAGAGTCATGCTCTGCCTTCATGTCTAATTGTTTTGTATCTCTTTTTTCCCGTCGCCTTCACCCGCCGCTGGGCAGATCCAAAGATCAAAGCGCGCGTGCTGCAATACTTGTCGGTGGGCGGCGATGCGAACGCCTTCAACGTGAGGACGGCGCGGGAGGAGGCCCCCAAGGCGAGGCCCTCGGGCCCCAACGCGGCCCCCTCGGCGGACGCCGTCGCCCCCACCCCCGCGCCCCTCCCGCCCGACAAAGAGAAGAAGCGGCGTCGGAACACGTCGCCACCCCCGGCCGACACCCCCGAATGCACCCCTCGGTGAGTGAGAGTCCAACTCCCCACTGCGTCCAGCTGACACCCCAGGAGAATTCACCAACCTCCAACTATATTCAGCCTCATATTAGAGAGAAAAAAATTTTGGGAGCGTCCATGTATTACGCACGCAAAATTTTGGCTATTTTTACCCTCCTCCCCCCATTTCAGGAAAAATATGCATTTGCTGAATCCTTCCCCTTACTGACTCATAATTGCTTTATGTATTCATGCCTTAAGGTGATTATGGCACCACATAGTTAGGTGACCTATTTTAATTATTTAATAAGGTGTTATTATAATAGTTATAATGTAATAATAATAATAAGTCACAACTTCGTGTGAAATTTTTTGGAAGCAATGCATGACTGCAGTTGAAATAGTATATAAAACTACCTCTTGAATAAATGTAGGCAACTTCCTATACTGTAAAAAGCGGAACCGGTGTAATTTTTTTAAATTGGAAGCTGCCTATGTTTTTTCAAGAACAGTCGACCTAATTGATTATAATAATATGGAAATTAATTCTAGTGGTTTTTTTTGTAGGCCCCGCCCGGAGACGGCCGCGACGAATCAGGCGAACGGCAGCGTGGAGGGTCGGGGCAAAAGCAAAGCGGTTGACGGCGAGACGTCGTCCTCTTCCTCGTCGTACGCGCGGTGCGGCTCTCGCGCGGCCTCCGAACAGCAGAGGCAGAGGGAGGAGGAGGAGGGGGAGGCGGAGGAGGATGAGGACGACGGGGGCGGGGTCGGAGGTGGGTCGGGGGGCGACGTGTTCGCCGAGGCGGACCGCATGCAGTGGGAGCCCATGACCTCGGGCGGCGGGGTCAAGTTCTCGCGGCCCGCGCAGCCGCGCTTCGAGGCCTACATGATGACCGGGGACCTCATCCTGAATCTCTCGCGCACGCAGCACGGCGCCGGAGTGCTCCCGTGCCGAGAGAAGAAGGTGGACAGCCTGCTGAGGTAAGGACATGGATCGTGGTGAATGGAACCCTTTGACTGAAGGCCAGTCTAATGAAAAAAATTTGCTATATTTTTTATTTTAATTAGCAATGTTTTTTTAATTGGCAATATTTTATCGCGAAAAATTAGTTTCGCAGGCTTGGGACGTCTCCAGAAAAATTTAGCTTGCGCGGAACGCCATCTATCATTCTCCCGCACAAAAAGGAGCAAACTGCCACTCTGTAATTTAATTGACTGGTTCCTTAATTGCCTCGTTGTCTTTTCAGGAATTTACTTCCCCATTTCTAATTATGACCATGTTATTTTTCATCTCAACATGTCTTCTTCCATGATTTACTGTTTTCATTAGCAAGAACGCTGCTAAACGCGCGTGAAACACTCAAACAAATGACTATGACACTGCAAAATCGTAAAATTTCACGCTAATTTTCCCGTTAATTCAATCAACCCCTCGCTAATTTAAGCCCTATTTTCACTAAGGTCCTCACGAATTCTTTCTATGAATGCTGCTATTGAAGGATGGGTACTGGAATATCATGCCAAGTGCTCTCTACGCATGACTCATTGCTAATTTTTTCTATTAACTTAATTTACAATTCTTATGTTACGCGATGGTGAATATTAATTTAGTTGGATGAATATTTCTCTACCTACTTGATTAATATTTAATATCATTTTATAATTCATAATGTTATATTTATAATCAATGTCTTGAATTTATTGTGTTTTTATTCTTATTATTTATTCAATTTATTATACAGTGAAAAAATAAAACTCTTGCCAATGTTTCGCATTGGAATTTTGCACTATGAGGACTTGAGAATTTTTGTAACAGAGCAACACATGCCCCGAAAAAGTCCTAATCCTTCACAACTCTCAAGCGTAGTGGAGGTTTAGAACTTTTCCGGTTGTACGTTAGTTTACAAAAAATCCTTCCACACCTGCTGTCTCTTTCTAATAGGGTAGTTTCCTTCATCAAAGAAAACGAAAGGCATTGATTGCGATTCGTTACCCACCATTAGTGTATTCATAATATACAAATTATTTGGTTTTAGAAATACCTGTTTAGACGAATGGCAATGGTCAATTTTTATCCTCTTTCGAAAAAGGCCAGATTGGCGCCCATGCGATGCCACTCCACGTGACGTCACAGGGACCTAGTTTCTATACGAGTAGATAGGAGTTTTACAACGTCTGAGATTACCAATGCATGCATGAGGCACAGAGCTCAGGGAAACATGTCTTAATCATCACTTATTAAAACTGGCTAAGGTCGGAAAGTTTTCTTCGTTTAAGGTATTAATAATAATTATGTAAGCCAAGCGCTACCAGCTAGCAGAGTACTCTACTACCTGCTAGCATCCTGCGTCGTATCAGCGCTCAAAGCCTCGCACCAAGGTCACCTCACTTGCGGCAGCGGGAACCAGAACCACATCACACGGAGTTTTCCCGGCATTCACACTTAGCCGTCGCGTTTTCGGGCGCTTGAAATTTTTCACTTTTCATTTAATCGCGAAAAATAGATATCGTTATTTAAAAATCTAAATGCGTGAAATACGTACTCCAGGAGTAATAATCTTTCGATTTAGGCAATAAAAAATAATAGGAAACCACCCTATTACCTCTAAAAAATGTGTCTTCTCACCCTCCATTCCTGGAACTTCCTCGTTCATTTTTCCCTCTATCCATTTTACCTTCTCATTTGTATTTCAATGACGGAATGGCTTATGGGCTCCAGGAGATTTTTGTGGTGGTTTGAATTCATTGTCAATCCAGGGCCACTCGAATGGAATCTAAAATTCACTGGGTTTCCAGTCACTGAAGTCCTACTGAGTTAATCTGTTCATTTTCACATCTAAAGCTTTGTAATTTTCCGCAATTTTAAATTTTTTCATGAAAAGTTAAGTTTGTGTATAGTTACGACATAATTGCATTCGCTATGTTGTCAATATTCCGTCCATTTGATGCGCCTAATATCATGCTCATAGATTATCCGCACTCGCCCACGTATTTCGGGGATTTATTTCTTCGTCTAACACGTGATCAAAAATGTCGGCCGAAATCGGCACCTTGTTCCGGTCGGAAGCCGAAAATCTACTTTTTTCATTGTTCTCATCGGACTCTGGTGTGGTTCCTGGTGTTATGATGAACTGGTTATTTCTGTATTTCACTGGCGCTTGCAAGTTTTTCCTCTAAACCTAGCCTTTCAAAGGAGTAGAAGATTCGTACAATCATTTAACATTTTTAATACACTAGTGGGTGTAAGTGTACTTTTTAATTTACCCTCCCAGCGCTCTTGAGGTATTTACCGACGCCAAAAACCTGGATCGGAATTTAATAATATATCCGCACAAAATTCGCATTGTACATCCTTAATCAGGATCATGTGCTATATTATTTTCAGAGCCCGAGAATGTTTGTATGTTAACTCCTCCTTATTTGCTTCATTATGGAACCAATCAAAATTCACTCAGTATCCTTCAATTTTTTACGTTTCGGAGAGTGGTCTGAGAATATATCTTGAAAGCGTACTTTCGGTTCTGGACGGAATTGGTACTCCGGTCTTTTTTTTCCATCGCAGTAGCGAAATGGTTCCGATGATATTTTTCCCATCCTTGGTGTTATGCTTCATCCAACTCACTCGTGTAATGCGTGACTGCCGACTGCTCGGATTACAAACGAACGTGTCAGCTCGGTGATCTACCTTCTCGTGAGTTTCAATGGATATGTGCAGAAAGTTACTTCGTTTGAGAGGTGGTAGTTCTGTTGTTTTTATTATTTTTTGTTAAGTACATATACTGCTTGTAAGGGTATGGGAATTTTGGGTGGATCCGATATACAATAACGATTGCTCACGTCATCACCAATCTTAAATTTCACATTTCGTTCACGTATTTTAAATTTTCTCGTGTCTTTAACAAAGTTACACAATTTTTTCCTATCAGTGCCTAAGTGATTACTGTGACACCGTCTCTCCGGGTTGTTTTTCATAACTTTGTACTCCAAATTAACATAATTCGTTCTGGTCGTGTATTTAACGGAAATATGGCTAAATGAGTTCCGATTTAATTTCCTAAGTATTATGAATAACCCAGTTTAATTTTATTAGCGTTGTGATTTGTTTTTCTTTTATGTGTTTTCCTTTGTTTCTTATTTCCTTTTTCATTATTTGATGGCTTTACGGGGATTAATTGAAAAGTATTTTGGTATTCTTCTTTTTTATGTTGCCGAGTGGTGGCAGCAATAGATCAAGTATTGTGTGTTACATTCTAGTTTCCTTATTATTATGAACATTTTAAATTATTTTCCCTTAGTTTTCCTTTTGAATCCAGGTAAGCATGCTCGCTTGAGCCACGCCACTACTCGCCCGCCCTCTTGCGGCAGCCAGTAAAATCGAATGTCTACCCTCGAATCAGCCGAGTTTGGCTGAACTCGATCGCTCGCTTTCGATAGATAAGGTAAATGTATTACTCCACTTAAAATATAGTACAGGAAACAAATTTATTGTACAACTTACGGCTTTAGGTTGGTGAAGTAGTTTACGCCGGTGTATTACTTATGTGCTCAAAATTTCAGTCATAATTAGTAATAGCTTTTTGATGAGACATGAATGAAAGTATTTAAGAAACAGAAGTGGAGAATAGACAAAAACCGGAGAATATAAGGATAATAAATAAAGACGCCCGCCGAGCCCACTGTCAGTCTCCAAATAAACACGTACTCGGTAAATGCTTTGGTGCTTGGCTAGCATAGACGTAGAATTCGCCTCCGAGCTCTTCTTCCATTAATATTAAGGAATTCTTCGAGGTAAAATACTTCCTGTAATATTTATTACAAAGTTTATGCAGTTCTCACTCGCCGTTACATGATATCTAGAAATCTTACGTCACAATATTTTACTCCGACTTTGAAAATTTTTATTTACATTAATTCAATGATCATGTACTACGTGGCTAAATAGTACATCATATTCAAACCATGCGAATGAAAAACATTCACTCTCTTGAAAGTTTATATGAATTCGCTTCACGAGGAACTGCTCCATTAGAGAAATCTTAAATGAGACTGGTGGAACCCAAACTTTGTAAGTGGACTGTTATTAATTTTTACTTGTGCTTAACCTGTTTATAGCGATGTTGTCCGCTATGTCAAATTTTCGCCATAATCATCTGGTACTGATTACTAATCGATGTTCAAACCTATATCATCCGTTGATGAGAATAGCATGGATTGTATTTTGACGGCTCGCAGCACATTGGTGTCCCCATTAGCAAATTCTAAAGGTTAAGTTTTCTGCTTAAATCCTGGAAGGTATCCTTCGTAGCGAAAGCGAAGTGCGATTTAAGTGGTGGTCGGCCGAGCATGAATACTGAGCAATTGTCGTCGAATATAGCCTTATTTTGTCCCGAGTTTCTACTCACTCCGACTGATTGTGAGTGATTATTTCGTGAAAAATACAGTATAAGCAATAGCTCACAATCAGCATACGTATGGTGTCGGCCGATTGTGGAGGCAGTTTTACAGAGCTCTAACTAGGAAGGGCGAGTTTCGCGGGATTCTCGGATCACCCTGGTTACCTTAATCTTCTTTTCAAGCTGAGTTTGTTTATCTTACACATTCGCTGCCGCGTTGTCACCATCGTGTGATTATCAGTCACCCAGTATCTATTTTCATGATTCACGTCTTGGTTTATTTTGTGCTCGTGGCTAAGCTTGGTGCTCCGGACATTAAGACAAACTCAGATAGTTGTTTGAGAGTTTCTTCTGTTGGTGAAGTACAGTGATCAAGGAGGAGTTAAAGCGGGTAGGTTTGCAATTTCATTATCTGATAAAGTGGTTGTGCCTTAATTTCATCAATTTTAGGGTGATGGTGATTTTAGAGTGATTTTTGATTTTAGAGTGATTTTTTGCTTCCATGTATCGTTAAAAACTTCTTGAGCCTTCTGGTATTCACACTTATTACCTCCAAAATGCGAAAAATTTTCCCCTCGTTTATGATACTGTGCTCATACCGTGTCTAATATCAATCCTACTCTTCAATATCCTGTCTTACTTCGCCCTTTCTCTGTGGATGAATGTGAGGAAAGAGAATAAGAATTTTATTTTAACGACTGAATTGTCTGAGAGCCAGTCTTAATCCTAAATATGTAGATAGCCGTTCGAAAAAAGGTCCAGGTGGGCGAACGTACTTTGCTCGTTTATTACGACTTGTTTTATCATTTCTAATACGTTCCGTTGTGCGCAAAAAATTGCCGTATTAAAAGTATCTCCTTTATCAAGCTCGAGATATCTTATCCCTAGGTATTTTAGTTCCACGTGTGTAAAACATCGAAATCGAATGACAAACCTCATAACCTCACTCAAAAAATATGCTTTTGTTCCGCCCATATCGACTGCAAACAAGGTTGCTTATCTTATCCATTCGAAAAATTCGTCGGGCATTGCAGGATAAAGATTGATTTTTTATCTTGTCACTTCCATCAAGTGTTGCGTGCCATGAAGTGAAAGAAGCTGTGAATCGCGTCAGGTTCAAGAAATCAGATCCCAGTGGTGGCAGACAAATACACGGGAAGAATGACGCCCAATTGGTAACTTAACTGTTTGAAGTGGTCAGCGCAGTCGAAGGATTCTGTTTCGGGTCAAGATCAAGGCGAATGATTTTTTCTCCGTGGAATTTACCCACTCCAAGTGCATTTGCTGATGACTCAGTAAATGTTCTTGGCCGTCTTGTCTGCGGTTGTCTCCCAAAACTGCGCAAGTAAATGATTTGTCTTTTTTTTCTTTGATTTTCTCCAATTTTCTTAAAAAAATCATTTTACCTCGCAAACTCTCTTCTTCGCCCTGACGAGTTTGAAACCTTCTTGAATTCGTTTAATTTCTCGTTTTTTCAGTTTATTTGAACTGCCGGGATCTCATTTTTATCTCTGCTTTAAGCTTGCTTCAACGAATATCAATTGAAGTTTTCGTGTAGATTTCTGAGACGTGTAGATGAACGTCGAATCTGTTTTCGGAAAACCGTCCTATAGTTGTATTTAAATCTACGTTTCTACTCCCTTTCACTTCCTCACGGCGTTTTTAGGCTGGCGATGAGCTGAAGCCGTCTTAAACAACTGCGCGGAATTTTCCCGAAAGCGAATTGGAGCCATGGAGTCGAACTGAGATAGCTGATATCGTTTTGGAATAATTTATCCAATCTCAGAGCGCACTTATTAAAGTTTTTGAAACAGTTTTTGCGCTCATTTAAATGACAGTTTTAACTTTCTGCTCACGTTTACCTCACTTTTTGATTCTCTTCCGCAGGTACCACGCCCCCTCGTCCCCTCCCCCGGCGACTTGCGGCCCGCCACTTGCGGCCGCGGCGGCCCGCGCGCCTTCGGCATCCGTACCCACGTCCCCGGCCGAGTCGGAGCTGGGTCTGAAGAGCAAGCGACGGAAGAAAGGCAGCGGGAGCGGGGGCCGGAGGCGGGACAAGGGGGGCGGAAAGGGAGGTGGGGGCGGCTCGGGGGGCAAGGGCGGCGGCGACTCGGACGGGGGCGGTGGCGTGGGGCCGTCGGGCGGGGGCCCCTCGGCTTCCGGGAGCTCTGGAGCCGCCGCCGCCTCCGCCTTCGCGTTCGTGCGCACCTCCCGTTCCGAGGACCACCTGCAGCTGCAGAAGGACTCGCTCAGCACCACCGTGGACATCGACATCGACGAGGACGTCACCTCGTCGCTGAACACGCTGCTGGACACGCGGACGGACGCGCCCCCACCGTCGTCGCACTCTCAGCAATCGGAGGGAAACCCAGCGTCCTCACCGCCCAACGGCTCCTCCCGGGCGGAGCCGAAAAGCGAGCGGATAGTGTGGACGTACAATGACCCGGCGTCGCCGACGACTGCGGCGGCAGTGGCGGCGTCCGGGCAGCCTCAACAGTCCCACCACCACCACAACGGGTCCTCATCCTCCGGGGGCGGTTCCTCTGGCTCCTCATCGGCCTCCTCCTCGTCCTCCAACTCCTCCGGCTCGTCCTCCTCCTCGAATTCCTCCGGCTCCTCATCTTCCTCGTCATCAGCGTCTTCAGAAGAGGGAGTTAGTCCGCACCGCTCCTTCTCTCCCGCCTCTCCCACTTCCGTCTCGTCCTCAGTCATGTCCAGCGACAGCAGCTCCAAGAGGGGGCAGGCGGGGGCAGAACAGGGCTCCCACCCGTCCGGCGGGGCCTCTGCCGTCCCCGGTGGCCTTGCTAATGGGGATCTGAGCCAGTCGGAGGCGACCGTGTCCAACATCTCCAGTCCAGACTTCCGAGAAGAGGCGGAGACCCTGGACATAGTGGGGGGTCGTGACCCTTTGTTGCTCCTCATGGAGCAGAGTGACCCCAGCGACAGCGATTCAACCATCCTTGTGAGCGACCGGGAGGCCGGCAGGAGGCACCAGCAGCGCCAACAGCAGCAACAGCAGAAGCAGCTGGCGCAAGCCCACTTGGCTCCCGCCAATGGAGCATCGGCACACTCCCAGAAAGACCACCACAGGCATCACCACAGACACCATCATCACCACCACCACCATCACAAAGGTCATCGGAAGCACCACCGTCACCAGAAGAGAGGTGCAGCCACAACGGCCGAAGAGGAGGACGTTGGGTGCCTGGGGGACGATGGGGGAGTGGAAGGTGGGGACAGGCAGCATCGGATAGTGATCAAAGTCAAGGGGCCGGAGGGTGTGGGAGGGAGCAGTGGTGTGGGGGTCGGAGCAGGCAGGGTCGAAGGGGTGGGAGTGGTGAGGTCTCCAAGTGGGGGATCGGACGATGCGGGGAATAATGACATGTTGGGCTACCAGGAGTTGCGTGAGTCGGAGGACGATGTGCCTGGTGGCGTGTTCTTGGGTGTGAGGGAGGGAGAGGCTAGACCGATCCCTCCCACGTCGCCCCCACTCTCGGAGGATGATTCGGACATGGACAGTCTACATAGTTTTCACTACAGTCCTAAGGCTGTGGATATTCCATCGGCTTTCAGACTTGCAAAGAGGTTATACACCTTGGATGGGTTTAAAAAATCGGACGTTTCAAGGCATCTCAGCAAGAAGTAAGTGTATTATTGTGTAGTGCTTTATTAATTATCGCATAAAAATTATTTATTTTTCACTCCTTTTGTTACTTTTGCAATGATCTACTAATGCTGCTTCCTGTTTGTTTTCTTGGACTATTGAGTCTGGGGCTTAGTTTCATTTTGCTTCGATAATCATTTATACATATATCTTTGTTGAAATTGTTTTGATCTGGCAGAATATTATGAATCAGAAATTAGTTAGTTTCTTTCTTTAATATTGAATAATAGCATCTTAATTCTTTTTCTTAATGAGAGAAATTTCGAAACATTTTTGGCCCAATATAGGGTCAATCCCAAAAGTTCAATACGTGTATTTCCGTAGCTGGCATGTGTGTGAAAAGCTGTGTTAGTACAAAAAAATCTCTTACGCTTCATTGTTGATATCATAATTAAGTCCAAAAATTTTTATCCCTCCAGTAAATGCTATAAGTATCTGTGGTTGATGCCAGTGGCAGCTGTTGGTAATTTATCTATGGTGTGCATTAGAGCAGATATGGGATGATTTAATTATATTATGTTAATCCTAATCCATGAGCATCATATTTCGTCGTAATAGAATACATAGCAAGCAAAACATTTTACTGGTACATTCTACCCTTAAAATTGCATAAATAGAAATAATATTAGCATGCTAATGGAAATAATTATGCTAAACACACCTTTACAAGTGATGGTAGATGAAATTCATTCTCCTTTCCTTCTTCTGAGCGAACTTGTCTATCACCTTGTCGTTGAAACCATCGATACCATCCAGGAACTTTTTTTCAATTGACAACATCGCCAAAGCAGTGAGCCTGTCCTCGTACATTGTGACCGGCACAATGCCACGGGATCGCACACTTGTAGAGCGGTGAATTCGAAAAGGAGATAGCTGTAGCATTCGGAGGCTCATGTTTCTTACATATGTAGACAGGATTTTTATCCTTCTCGTTACAAAGGAATATGTAGTTTTCTTTTAAAATTCATTCATCTTTGGGTGTGCACTTGCTAACATGCGTATACGCTGCCACTGGTTGATGCTATATAGTATATAAGGCAAGAATACTTCAGTTCTTGTGCTTTCAACCCTCAAGTTACAATGCATAATTTTGAGAAATGAATTGTTTTCTATGAGTTTCTCACAAGATGAGGAAATGATTGCGTGCACTGTTTTATTTGAATCTGTGAGTGTTTTACATCATGGTGGTGCAAAAAGTTTCATGTTTTAGTTTTCATCGTATTAACATGAGAGACGGTATAGCATGATGGAGTAATATGGTGAGTTTTATGTTAACTTTGGCACATTTTTTATTTTAATCACAGAAATCTTCCAGCACTTGATTTTAATTTAATAAAACTAAAATATTTATATATGTATTCTTTGAAATTTCCAAAACTTGTGCTTTGATATCTGTTATGGGTTAATAATGTTTCCGAGGAAATGGAGTAATTTAGTGTCTTTTCTTGAGGAGTATGCATCTAAGGTCTCAATGTGAAATTGGAAATTTAAATGTTAAACCTTGGGCTCATATTATCTCTCTCTAGTACCAGCTTAATCACTCACCAAAACTCGTGTACGATGAAAGTATTTGTTTGCTACCATTTATGCTCTCTCCATCTTTCTCATGAGCACTCCACCAATAACCACGACTGGTTTTGAATAAGTTTGATTTCCTTGCAGAGTAACATAATTACTCGGGTATTTTTTCCACTTTTCACAGAAAAAAGGGCATAGGCGGTATGCTGTTTCATTGATTATTCTTAAAAACAATTAGAAAATATATTAAGTGGAAATTTTATTTTTTCACTTCTACACAAACGGTGGATGTCATGTATCCCTGCTAATGATATAACATGAATTTTTTGAATATTGACCTTTATGGGTGTAACTTTGGTATGCCATATATTGGGAGATCAAATACTATCCAAGGGCCGTTGTGTTACCACTCCATTTGATGAGAAACTTTATGACTCATTTTACCAATTACACACTTAGTGCAATGTATATATGCGTACATATTTCAATTGATCCATATTTTCCTCCCTGCATGGCAGCATCTTTTAGGTGTATGAATATAATGTATTAATTCATTTAAGCTTGGGTAATTTTATATTTTATTTCATATTTTAATTGAAATTGTTAAATTTTTGCTGCTAATTTCTTGCTTGGAATTTTTTTATCAGTTATAAAACCCATTTTCCAGTATAAAAATGTTCAAGATATCAAAGAGTACAAAGCCGTTTTTATTTGAAAATGGCTATTGTATTGAAGATAGTAATATTTATGTATGTACATGCATAGTATAATTTCTTCATCATTAGTTGCACTAATCATATGTAAGAATTCCTATTCTAACAATAAGTAGTTTGCCTATTGTCCTAACCAAGGACACTAGCAGTATCTTTGATTCATTGATTTGGGAATGATCGTTGGCATATCTTTAAGTGAATATTTAATTTCAGATTATAATTTTGTGGATTGTCAAAGATATTTTAATTTTTGTATTGAAATTTCCTCTGCTGCACTTCATACTAATTCTTCTATAATATTTTCACAAAAAATGGGTACTTTTTTATTTTCAGCAATGACTTCAGCCGAGTGGTGGCAGAAGAATACCTGAAATACTTTTCCTTTGACTCCGACACGCTTGATGTTGCCCTACGAAAGTTCCTAAAGCAATTCTGTTTGACAGGGGAAACTCAGGAAAGAGAGCGAGTCCTTGTACACTTCTCCAAAAGGTATTTGGACTGCAACCCTGGCTCATTCAACTCACAAGGTTAGTGGCAAACTTTTTTGGAACATATTTTAATAAGGTAGTTCAAGTTTTCATAAACACCTGATTCAAGGTAGCTAATCTATATGCTGTCATAAGATAACCTTCTCTATTACTTGTGACCATATACATATCTCTTAATTTGATCGTATTTTACTTCATAACATTATTATAGATTATCTATCTCAACATTTAGGTTTAAATGGTAGATAAATGGTCATTTTTAGCCTTGAAAACCCAAGGCCTCCTATGTCTGTTGCCTTTATTTCTCTCTTCAGCTTGTCATAAGGCCTGTGTCCTTTCCTCCCATTGATTAAATCTGTCCTAATTCTTACTTCTTCCTCTTTTATGCAACATCCTTCCCTCCGTTCTTTAGCCTTTCCTTGCTCATCTGCACATCACTTAGTCCACTGCTTCTGACTCCTCTTCATTTCATCGTAGCGTCTACCAATAATTGGATAGAGTTTTCAAGTGTGAAATTTCCCTTTTAGCTCAATTAGGCTTGATATATGTAGAAGCCATGAGTTAGCTAAAACAAGTGCTAATGTCATTATAATATTCTATGCTCTCGAAATGTGCCATTCCCGTCTTCTTTCTCATTCATCAATATTGGATATGATTATGCCATATTAACATCCTTGGGATGTTATGAGAAAATGTGACTTAAGTATTCAGCCATTACATATAATTAAAAGAACTTTATTTATTTTGACCTTGATATCTGCCATTGTTGCTTATACTATTTTTTAATTTATAGATGCTGTACATACATTGACCTGTGCCATCATGCTTCTCAACACTGACCTCCATGGCCAAAATATTGGAAGAAAGATGACCTGCAGTGAGTTTATCGAAAATCTGTCCGAGCTGAATGACGGTGAAAACTTTCCCCGAGAAGTTCTCAAGCTTTTGTATCATGCAATAAAGACTCAACCTTTGGAATGGGCATTGTGAGTCAAGTTTAAGCTATCTTCTGCATGTAGCTGAATTTATTTATTTATTTTGCTTTTAATTAGTACGTATGTAGATTGGTTAGGTTTTCTGTGATTCCTAATATTCGTGTAAAGTGGTAGCCATGAGTAAGTCAGTCCTTCATACATTTTTATGATGCACAGTGTTAGAGGTGTTAACCATGAAGTGATGTGTGAATGGAGTGCATAAGTAGAATGTTGAGTTACATTGAAAATAGTGGATTTGAAATGGCATTCATATAAATGTAATTGATTAAGCAAGTTATCTTTGTGTAAAGGTTGTCCACAGTAATAGAGAAGAATAATTATACAAGCTCCGGTTAACTTTTAATAGGAATCATCTTGAAAGCTCTCATTCTATAATGTTACCGATGTAAGACATACAACTGACTTAGCTCCAAATATGGATACCAACCTATGTGACACACCTTTCTCAGAGTTCTTATACGCATGGAAATCACCTCAAATAATAGTAATAGACATTGACGTGCAAATTTACAAATTCAACTTTTGTACCAGTTTTACAATTCTTCCATCCTATGCCACTAAGAATCTCTTTGAAAGTAAAGGTATTCACACATGCACCTTTGTGTCAGTCCTTCATATGAATGCAGTGTCCACTGTAATTAACACCTTATTACGGTAAATTCTCGCATACTGGCTCACACCTAGCAATCATTTTTCCATATACAGAATAGCTATACATATTTAGGTACTCACACACTCCACATAATGAATGAGAATCCTTCCTTGAGGACGGTTGAGAATTCATAATCATAATAGAAGGGGAAACGTATGCCCTCAGTCACTCATTCATTTCTACACAAGAAACTTATAACTACCCCTTTTAAATGGAAAAGTTATCTTCAGGATGTCACGAAATACATGCACCCCAAGAAGTGACGTCAAGAATTGCTGGCTATGGTGATTTTATTGTAAGGAGCAGTGGTGTCATGGTGCCTGAACATGCCGGAACGCCATTCCAGCTCTGGTTAGAAAGGACATTATAGTCAAATAACATTGAATTTTGGTGCCTCAAAATTTCTAGTACATATTCATACCCAAAACAGAAATGTTTGTAATAAAATGTTAATAATAACTTGTAATTAAAAAACACACAAAGTAATGTTTCACTTGTAAAATAAAATTAAGGAAAATGTGTTCTGGCACTGCTAATTTTGCCCTGACTTCACTGGAAGGGAGGAAAGAGGCCATAAAGTGAATGGCATTGTTGTATTTTTACTTAATAAAATAAACCCCTCCTCATTCTAGGGATGACGACTCAGAGGATGGGAACATCCTGATAATGCATCCAGGCAAGGGTTCAATAGATGGCCAGACACAAGGGACTGGTGATCGGGGTGGAGGTATGGGTGGAGGCGGTAATTCGGGCACAATGGGAATGAATCCATTTCTTGATGTTCCCAATGCAGCCACCGCTGTAGAGTATAAAAAAGGCTATGTGATGAGGAAAAGCTGTATGGACCCCAATGGGAAAAAGAGTTAGTATATTTTGCTAAATAAATCATTTCCTATGTGCATGAGTTCGATGAGATAATAGTTAAATATCTTTTGTATTGGATTGAGGAATATCATGAAAGTAATCTGGGTGAAATTTAAGAGGTGAAGTGTTGTTTTATATATTTTGTTATGGATGTATATTTACTAGGGTCTATCGTATGCCTACCCTTAATATGGCATATACCATTAAATAAGGCAAATCTTTAAAGAAATTATTTGTGTACGATGAGCTTATTAGAAGTATTTTTTATGTAAACATGCAATTATGTACATAGATAAACACTATCTTGTTTAACCTTAAATGAGGTATTAGTAGTCTGAAGCAAGTTATCTTTTGATTTTGGAAAATAATCAAGACTATTATACCTTACAAAAAGGTTCATGAAAGGAGTAAGTAAAATTTGTTGGAAGGACATGAGCAAAATAAAAATTTTATACTTAGTATTTCACCAAAATTGCAATGCCTTATATGCTCACTTAGCATTTGGTGTCATAATATTTTATCCCTCGAATTACTAAATTTTTTTGCTGTGATAGCATATTACTCATCGGACAAGGATATCTTAATACATATGTATCTGTGAAATAATGGATGTTTTTAAAAATTAGAGAATTTGTTGCTATGCTAAGTTGGTGTCATTCTGTACCTCTTAAATAAGTGATCTGATTGATTTTGTTTAATATTTAAGGCTTAATTATTCTTAAATTTTGTTTATTACAATGATGATTACTTATTTTTGGTACTAATTATCATTACTTTGATGCTTGAAAATGTATCCTTTTTTTTAATTGTAGAATGTTTGTTTTAGAGGTAAGGTTTTAAAGATGATCTTAAATTAATAAGATGTGATAGAAGTTTTTAGAGGCATCTACTGGAGTCTCCAATGAAAGTTGGGTCTGGAACTTAGCAATTCTTATATGTAGTTGAAAAATGGTCAAAAATTCACAATGCTTATATCACAGATATGCTTATGCTTATTTAAATTGGCTCATGGCATAATATTTCATTGGTCATGGCAATCTGAATCATTTTCGATTCAAGTTTTTCTTCCAGTTGAATTAGTAATTGGAAATGGAAGCCATAATAGTCCAACTTAAATAGCAGAAACAATGTCATAATGGATTGCACCTCGATTAATTCAGTACAAGTTTTGTTTTCTTTTGTTGAACTTCACCAGCTTTGTGAGTATGGGCCATTTGAGGTAATCTTTTTTTTTAATTTGAAAATTGTCAAAAAAGAGGTTGAATGCCTTCAAAGAAATTTCAGTTATTTATTCATAGTCATTTTATGCATTCGTAGGCAAGATGCATTTAGTCTGACCCTTGTATCCTGAGTTTTCCTATTAATCTTGAATTATTTTGTTCTGATTTCAGCACCATTTGGTAAGAGAGGGTGGAAAATGTTCTACTGTACCTTGAGGGATTTAGTCCTCTATCTGCATAAAGATGAGCATGGTTTCCGCCGAGGTAGAGAAGGTACTGCAATGTATGAGAGCTTCCATAATGCTGTACGTGTGCATCATGCCCTAGCAACAAAAGCAGCTGACTATACGAAAAAACAGCATGTTTTTCGGTTGCAAACTGCTGATCAAGCGGAGTACCTCTTTCAAACTAGGTGAGATGAGACTTAACCTTGTGACTTGGTAGGGAATACAGTAGGTCACCAATTATCCATTGTTTGATTATTATAGGATGATAAGATAAGGAGAATGGAGTCGAGACACTGATAGCTGGATAATCCGACGTGTAGGGCAAATTTAGTGTATAGTGATGATCTTAAACTGCTTGCTTTTACTCAATTGGGCAAAGTTTTTTTTAGTAAGTTTTGGGGCATAATTAAATCTTGTTCCAGTGTATCATTTCGAAATTTTTTTTCTCAGTACTCTGTAATCTTTACGATAATTGTTGAATTATGACTACAGCATTTTCTTCTTGCTATCGTATGTTTTTGTATATGTAGAAAAAAATTTTGCGAACCATGTTACGATTACCTTACAGAGAATCATGCAGAATTCACTTTAAAAATAAAAAAAATTGACTATCCTTTTTATACATCCTTAACATACTGGTATTTATAAAAAGAAACAAATTTTTTTGTTGAAAACAACGAGTACTATAGCTATAAAACTAGATCTAGTGATAAACTACATGTCTTAACTAGTAATACAAAACTATGCAGTGATGGTCCGTACCATAATGGAAAAACTTTTTACAACATTCTACCCCAGATTATCAGGAATATCACATCCCTTGGGCAATAGGGTAGTTTCCTTCATCAAAGAAAACGAAAGTCATTGATTGCGATTCGTTACCCACCATTACTGTATTCATAATATACAAATTATTTGGTTTTAGAAATCCCAGTTTAGGCGAATGGCAATGGTCCATTTTTATCTTCATTTGAAAAGGGCCAGATTGGCGCCCTTGCGATGTCACTCCACGTGACGTCACAGGGACCTAGTTTCTACACGAGAAGATAGGAGTTATACGTCGTCTATAGTTACCAATGCATGCATGAGGCGCAGAGCTCAGGGAAACATGTGTTCACTTATTAAAACTGGCTAAGGTCGGAAAGTTTTCTTCATTTGATAAGGTATTAATAATCCTTATTTAAGCCAAGTGCTACCAGCCAGCAGGGTACTCAGCTACCCGCTAGCAGCCTGCGTCGTATCAGCGCTCAACTCGCCTCAAGGTCATCTCACAAGGTGGCAGCGGGAACCAGAAATTCGTCACACGGAGAGATTTCCCGACATTCATACTTACGTGTCGCGTTTTCGCGCGCTAGAAAATTTTCACTTCTCATTTAATCGCGAAAAATAGATATCGTCATTTAAAAATCTAAAAGCGTGAAATACGTACTCCAGGAGTAATAATCTTTCGAGTTAGGCAATAAAAAAATAATAGGAAACCACCCTATTTAAAAGGAAAGTAAAAACCTTATTACTCATGAATTTTTATGCTGTTGATGAATTCTCTTTTTTTCTAAAAGCCCAAAAGGAATTGTAATTTGTAAAATGTTGGAAAATTGTAAATTAGTAAAAACTTGCAAATATTATCATTCATAAAACCTACTTATAAATTGTATACTATTGTATCTTATGTTTCAATTTTGCATGTTTGTATTTGCCAACGTGAAAATTTCAAATCCTACTGAATGTGAACATTGAATCTCTGTATTTTAAGGAGTAGATATAATATGACAAAGCCTATGTCTACATCATGTAAGACCAAGCAGGTGAATAAAATTTCTATTTCTATGTAATCAAGGCTATTAAGTGTGGACATAATGAATATATGTGTTGCGTAAACTGCACACACTGCTCAGCACAGAGGGTTTTATCCGGCTTCATCCAGGATGTGGACTTGGCACCTTTCACAATCAGCCGAGCTCAATACCCTCTAGCTACCACACTTCCCAGTTTCCATATAGTCTTAGGATTTGTTTGAAATTGAGTGCATTGTTAAATATGCAAATATTTTTGGTGACTTTCTACAGTGATTCTAAGGAGCTTCAGTCATGGATTGACACAATAAACTTCGTGGCAGCTAGTTTTTCTGCTCAACCTCTGGCCAGTGCTGTTGGATCTCAACGGAAGTTTCAGCGTCCTCTGCTCCCATGCAGTCATACTAAACTGAATTTGGTAAGTGTTAATATTTCAACCAGTTATTTAGTGTGAAATAATGTCTCTGCTGTTCTCCAATTATATAAAATTCTCCTTGAAGGATGTGACACCCTTAGGGTAGAGATATAAGACAAGTGAATTGATGAAAGACAAGTGATAAGTGAAAATAATTGTTTGCTCCCTTCCAGTTACTCATACAATAGTAACAAACCTATAAATAAATAATTAATTCATTTATGTGGTGCTTAGGATTGTTAAGCTCGGTTCTGGTAAAAAAAAAATGAGCCACTTGGCCTGAACTGAGGCTAGTACAGTTGAGGACCTCAAATCCGGAATCCAGGAACCCGGAAAACCAGAAATCCCGAATGTTTGAAAATTCCTCTGCGTAGTGTTTTCACTTGCCACCTCATGGCACCACTCTCCTTGCCTTGTTCTGGGACGAGTAGGAAGTTAGCTCACACTATGAACATACACTAGCAACTTAGGCAGGGACACGTAGGGATCTCAAATATCAAGCACAAAAGCCTGAATGCATTTATAAATTAATTAATGAACAAAATATAGAAGCATTTGCAGAGATATACTGTCCAACTAAGGAAGGTATCGATAGATATAGCAACGTCTCCTAATGAATGCTGTCAATGCTATTGAGCATGATGTATTTATTGCTCTTTCATTATATGTTAGCATTTTATGCTGTATTAACTTGACGAAACTCATGGATGTATTATCCCAATGAAGTTAATAAATATTATTATTATTATATCCAGTATTCCACACATTCCTACACATTTGTAAATGCTATGGAGAGGTTTTCATGAGAATGTGTTAAGGTTTCACAGAGCTTTTCAATGTAAGAATTGCAACTAGGTTTTCAAGTGCTGCTGAACACCTGGTCACCCTCATTAAGTTGAATAGAGGATTTTTATGAAAAATCCTTGTAATCCTCTTGATAATCTAACCTAAATCTCATATGGGCTCACGATTTTTGTCACAGTTACCCTTCCATGATGACACTTGGCTCCCAAGTGGGCCCTCTTTCATGAAAATTTGGCCGTCTTCTATATAATTTCTTCTTCTCAGAACACACAACATTGCTTTTAATCATGGCTTCTATCATTATCTTCATCAAATAGCCTTTACTCTGGGTTTTTTAATTATATTGTACTATTAATTTTAGCTTTTTGGTTTTCTGTAAAATTTAATTTTTTTCTTCCCTAAAATATCTGCGTAATAAACATCAGTGGCGCAGCTCTGGGGGGGTTTGGGGGATAACCCCCCCAGAGCTCAGAGCAATTTTTATATTTAATCCATTTTACTTGATTGGATTGATATTACTAATAGAATAGTGTAAGTATGTATTAATAAAATATCCCTCAGAAAGCCGTAAAACTCACCATTTTGAACCATTTATCTTAAAATTCCTCAATTTATTAATGTCGCACCTACCTCCTATCCTGGTGGGAATTCCATACCCCCACACACCCCGGTATTAGTTGAACCAACCCCCCCCCCCCCCCCCAGCCTTAATTCCTAGCTGCGCCCCTGATAAACATCATTTGCTTTTAATGTCCGATTGATGCCTGTTTGATCTGAGGATAATCTCACCCGACTTAAGTTGAATTTGACCCTCTGAATTTTAACTGAAAACATTTAATGTGCTCACCTCAGCTTATAATTTTCTATGTAGCCACTTGGTCATGAATCATCATTGAATATTTAAACATTTATCTCGTAGGCAGGTATTATATTTACATTCCTTATCAGTCATCACCCAGTGGCTGCTCTAAAATATCTTTTGGCTCCAGGATAAATGGAAAGTGTGCCATTTGGATGGATCATTGTCTGGTAGGATGGTACATTTTTGAACCACCGTTTTGTGATGATGCCCCATTGAGAAAATTAATGTAACCCATATTGGGAGTCATATAAAATACCAAGCATATATTAAAGGTTTAATTGTGAAGCATTAATATTTATGTGCCGGTGTGGTGATATAGCTAAACTCTCATTGAGCACTGTTATGTAATATGATGATAAATTCAATGCCATTTTATTGCTAACTAAATTTGTACCAATGGAATCTTCTTAAATAATTGCAAATGTGTTATATACTACTTTCCGTCTCATTACCACAGTCTTACACATATGTAATTAGGAAGAACTTATTCATATAATGTAATCTTGATCGGATAGTTGAAAATTTCTCTGTTTTTACTTCCTTTTCATGGCAGCGTGAACAACTGAGGGACCATGAGGACAGGGTACAGAGGCTAGAAGCAGAGTTGGATGAGCATCGGAGACACCCACCTGATAGAGGTGCCAAATCTCTTAGTGTCCAGAACTATAGAGAAAAGGATGCATTCCTGCATTTTGAGGTGAATAATTGGCAGCTGAATTTATCTAGGAAATGGAGGTCTCTAAGTACTGCCTACATTTGTTTGGCTTTGATTTTATTTTTTGGCTTATACATCTCTTGATGAAACTCAATTTAAACTCCTAAATTTCTCATTTGTGTTAGTTTCCCACTATCTTCTAATTTATTTAATAGAAATAGTTGTGATTCAATGTATAAAAAGTCTAAATACTGAGAATATCAGGTACTGAGAATAAATCATGTTCAAATTTAATTTACTTTTTCTCATATAGCTAACTTATAGAGCTTCTCTTTCTACCCATTTGTTTTGAACTGAACATTGTATAGAATTTCTAAGAAAACTGACAGTAACTTCTTACTTATTATTGTCCATGAATTTTTTTATCATCGTTTTAAACTTTTACTTTGAATTATCATTTAAGGAAATTCATTATTTCCTTATCTTAAAGTACAAGGATGTTGCCAGAGAATAATGATGGGGTTTATTTGTAAGGAGTACCCTTGTGACTGTAATTCCAAAATATTTTGTGGGGCTTGGAATCCCTTTTCCCTTGGATTACTAACTTGATGAAGAATATACGATTTTTATTGTAAATATAGGAATTGGAGTACTACAAAGCTCAATAATGGGGACTTTTAATCATAGGATTCGACTCTGTTACTCCCAATAAAATGATTTTGAGAATGTTTATAATCCAAAAAAATATTAGAGAATTTTTTATTTAAAAATATTAGTTTTTTTTTAAATAAAAGTCAAAGACTTCTGGAGCTATTAGGTTTGATTTTGGTGATCATCAGCAAAAACATGTTAACAACTCTATTTTTGTGGCGCAGGCATTAGAGAACATTAGCGTTGCTCATTATGATGCATCAAGCATAATGTATCACAAATGATGGTGGAATAATATGATTTTTACTCAGTGACACATACTTAGTCGCCTAGTTTTTTTGCTCATGCACGGAATACTTTATACTATTTAGTCCTCGGCAGGGATGCCAACTTACAAAAAATATTAGGGGGGCCCAAACTGGGGATCTTGCCCTGGGAAATTTTATAAGTAGTGAGTTTTAAGTTTTTTAATCACTTTAGAAGATCAACATTAGAACCCTGATAACTCTAATCTTGATATCTGGACATTCCGGGGAAAATCGACAAGCCAGACACATTTTTTCCTCACACCCAATACGAATATTTTGAGGTGGCTGGGGCCCCCTTCAGGCCCCATGGAGTCAGTGCCACTGGTGCTTGGGTGTTATACAATGGCATTCTTCTACAGCATAAGTATTTGTGTTCTAACCGACGCCAGTATTTCCCTAATCTTCCCAGTTCTTCTCCCCAAACTTATTTTCCACAGTCATTGTCATGTGGATAAGTAGTACCTACATGTATTAGAGCCTCATTTTTATACCCCCAAGTTTTAATCTTTTCCTACATATCCTGATGACTTCTTTATCTCCTGAGTAGGATGTCACTGCTTACAAAAGTTGAAATGCCCAAACATTTATTGTAGGCTGTGGAAAGAAGTATGATGGCAAGTGTGTGTATTCATTACAAATTATGTCTCAAGAACTGCATAAAAATTTGGAAATCCTATACTATTGTTAAACAATGTTATTTTACTGTGAAAAAACATCTGTCATATTTCTGTTATTCAATTAAAATATTTATTTTGGAGTGTCAGCTTGATCATGTAGGCAATGTAGAAGAATTTGCTTGACTTCAATAATATGTTACAATGGAAGGGTGTTTAATTTTTCTATTTACCTTCGTTGTTTTTCAGTTGAAGCGGTACAAGACTTACGCTTATTTACTGCGATCAAAGATGGCCCAGTACCCAGAGCTGGAGCCGTCGTTGGTGGAGGGCAGCATTGGGGAAGGCGACGAGAGGGTCAGTGAATTGGTGGTGGGGGGAGCGGCTCTCTCGGATGCCATGTCATCAGTGGGGGCGGGGCCAGGGGCCGTGGGAGCGGCACTGGTCCCGCCCCCCATCCCAGACAGACGCAGCCCACCTGCAACAAATAGGTACAGTTACCGGGCAGCTATATACAATAACCGTGGAGAGGATATTGGGTGACGGGTGATGGGGGTCTTTTCAGCATGTGTGCTCTGAAAGTGCCCTCTCTCTCTGTTTGTCTCTCTCTCTCTCTTTGTGTATCTCTCTCTCTCAAAATCTTTCCCCATTGTGCCAATGCAACTTCCTTTCGTCCCTTTCTTCTCTCCCAAAGCTCTTTCCAGCCCCAGCTCAAAACGTTTCTCTCCTCCCTTTGGAGAAAGACATCTTTTCATACAACTGACATTCACGTCCCTTTTTTATAGCAGTTCTTAAGTTTATACCCAAAGGAATTAATCTCGGGATGAGCATCATGAGTTTCATGGATGATCGAAGATATATTTGTGAAAGTTTGAGTAAGAATTGGGTCAGAGGTGACTCAAAATGAGTTTTGTGTTTTTTGTTATTTCATCAAACTGGCTCGGGGGGAAGGTATTAATGGAATCATGTGTCTAAGAGTATTCAGGGGGCAGATGCTTTATTATTAGGTGCTTAATTCAAATTTACAGTTTTCTCATAATGCAGCAATATAACAGTATTAATTTTCTTTGAAAATTTTGGATTTTCCTGTTGTAGCTCTGAGGGAGCTATGAAGCCTTTCTTGAAGGTGAGACTAAGTCATAGTTATGCATATATTTGTCAATGCATAAATTTAGGAATGATCAAGAAGTGTGTGTTTCCAGATGCAGCTGTTTTTGAGTGGTGGATCTGTTGTAAGTGCCATTGTCATGGCAATGCCCCTGTGGCATTGCTGGAAATTGGCACATGGGTCATGGTAGCTGGACCCAGAGAATCCTCAGGATTTTTCAGAAATAATGAAGCTCATCCCAGATAGATTCTGTAAGTTTCTTTACCCTTACAAAATACGCAAATTCAGACACATGCATACACACGGACACACTGCCTGGTTACGGCTTCCTAATTTGCATTATTTTTTTTTTGAGTGTCGCTTTGTTGGGTGTCGTTTTGCTTGCATTCTTGGCTGTTGCTCTCTCTTTCTCTGTATCTCACCTTAATCAAAATGGAGGAATGGTGGCACAGCCAATTGATTCGAAGTTCATGGTGATGGTTTCATTCTTGGTGATGCTCATGAACTGTTAGTGGTGCAAGATTTATTTCCCCTGTCCAAAAAGCAAGCTAAGTTTGAGTGAATTTCTGCCTGATTACTCATCAAGGAAAAATTGTTTCTTTGGGGAATGGAAGTCCCTATGCTCTCTCATGTGTCTATCATTATTGTTGCTACGGACACAATTTTCATCAAGCATCAGTGTGTATACTTCTCTATGCACTTGGAAAATGAAAAAAAAAAACAAGAGTGTTCCCTTTGTACCTATTTTGATCCATGATGGCTGGGGTGTGTCTTCTACCAACTGCTAAAGTTGGTAAGGTGCTTCAAAAAGTGTTGTGAATGGCTCAGGAGAAATTTGCCATTCTAACCTTAAAGAAAACTGAAAACGTAGGAGTAGCTCTGTATATGTGTAAAGTTAAATGAGGAACAAAATCTCATATCTTGAAGAAAATTTTCATTGGTGATTGTGTAAAGTATTAAGATGTCAAGGAAGCATTTTCACTGTCAGAATAAGCCTCCAGTTCATAATAAGTGGATTAACAAATGTCTTCAAAAGGTGCGGCTTTCTCCAGTGCTGTGAATAACTAGTGTGTGCTTTTGTTTGTGTTTTATTGTAGGACTATGAAAGGGGAGATTGTCAGGGAAGGTCGTTCTCACTGAAGCTGCTGTCAAGCTCAATTAAGAAAATAATCCACTATAATTGCTCTTGTGTAAGATATTCTTCTATTAGTTTAAAAGACTGCTTCATGAAGCAGTTGTTGACTGACTGATTGTACTTCTTCCTGCAAACACTCATGAAAGAATTATCTTTCTTACAAAAATGTTGTGATATCTTACTAAAGTTGATATTATGACAAAGATATCTGGGATAGAAACAGTTGAGATCATGTGGCTGTAATGTTTACCAGAGAGTAATAAGAGGCAAAGGAAAACTTTGAATGACGAAGTCATTTCACATGCTGTAAATTGGGTGAACATTTTTGTATGGCATTTTGAGTAGGTAATATGGTGATGTAATCATGACTTTTAATTGATTAAAATTTGGAGTTGGAAGTGTTTAATAAGTTGTTAAAAGAGAATCACGTGAAGAATTAAACTGTTATTATATTCTGAGGAGACAAGTTAACCTGTTAATATGTGTACATAAAACTAGACAGATTGTGGTAGCAACTACTTGCATGTACTGCATCATGAAAGGGGAAGTCTTTATTTTTTCTCATATTTAAGGATAGTTTAATTGAGGAATTGATTTTTATTACAGTCAATTTTTTTCTAACACCATTATGTAAGAGTCTTTGGAGAAGTAATAATGGTTTGCTCTAACTTTCACTATGTACTTATTTTTTAAATTGTTAATCTAACAGCAGAGTTACAAAATGGCAGCAGGAGGATATTTATAGTCATCCCATAGCGTTTGAATCGATAGCAAAAATAAACTTACTGATTAATTTATGGTCCAAAGGCATACTTAAGGATACAATAATGTTCACAGTTGAGGTGGTGGATACAAAATTTGCAAGTGTTCTTGGCTGTGATTTTTGTATTCAATACTCATTGAAATGTGAAAGGATAAGACAGTCATTGGTTGATTTTCTGAGATCAGTAAACCTCCATGCATGGCATAGCTAGTAGTGTAATTCTTTTTCTAAAAATATTTATTGTTTAGCTGTACATAGTTTATGATGGAAAATGAAGTACTAATAATTTTATTTTTTCATTATCTACCTTCTCTTGTATTAGTCGTTAGCTGTTTATTTATATCTTTTCATTGTTGCATGAATTTGTGATGCAAGGATGTACTGTAGTGGTTGACTAGGTGTGTAATAATCTATTTTTATAGTTATCATCTGAATGTGCGAATTTATTATGTTCCTTTGGTTATCATATTTTTTTATATTCTTTGACTCTTTTAGAGCATAATGAGTTTTTTTATGCCTTCCATGTCTTTTTATTATTATTTGCCATGACTGCATTTTATGTATCTACACTGAATGACTAAGTATTTTCCATTAAGCACTTGGAGCTCTTTACTTACTCAGTTGCATTTAAATTCAGTGGTGACATATTTTCCAGACAGACTTCTCTATTACATAAATGCAATCTCATTTTGTTTTCTTCATTGTTTCTTGAATAGTAATGACAATTATATTGTACTTATATATGTTTTCCCAATCAAATTGTCTTCCGTTTTTTATTTAACGGACTTGGTAACCGCTGAATTCTCTATACTTCATATGAGATCAGCTAGTAAAATGTCATTTTTGCTGTCATTAAAGTCTGATTTATATAAATAAAACACCTGGAATGTGTTAATAAAAATGAATTCATTTCAACTGTTACTTCTGAGCATTCATGCATTAGCCTCCTTTTTTCTGAAACTTCCTTTCCTTTTGGAGAATGCTCTCAGTTGTTGTCAGACTGGAAACCTTTCCTTGATCTTTTCCTTCTTGCCCATGTAATGAGGTTGTCCATAAATGATGTCAGGTGCTCAATTTTTTGAGTTGTGGGAATTGAAAAGTCCTTGGCATGAGAGATGTTCTTGCATATAGTTTGTATGCATTTGTTTTTATTTTCTCTTGTGTATTTTATCAGTGTAGTAATGTGTTGATAATTGAATTGAATCATTATATTTTGCACATATATTATATATGAAAGTGACTGATGAATAATATAAATAATAAGCATTTTTGTGAGACTGCTTAAACAATTGTTGTATAGCTAAATTCATGGCAAATTTTTCTGGGAAAGTCTAAGTTATGATTTTCTACATTTTGATATATTAATTGTTATGTCCCTAACATTGATTCAAGTTGTTCTTGTAATGAAGGGACTGACTGACATCATTCATGTACTCTCTTTTTGATTAATTGTCTGAACTGTTTTGAGTATTACCAGTGTGTTATTTTGGTTTTTGTTGTGTGCAGGGAGAAGACGGTGGAATAGGGTCTCCTTCTGTCAGGTCAATGGATGATGGAAGATGGTGTTTTCATTTTTGCAAACGTCTTCTCAGCATTGATGAAGCATGGCATGATGCATTTCATACTTTTAATGACTAGCATGGATGAATGGAGAATATGTTTAAATGTTCCTTTATAGGCAATAAGTGGAAAGTTTTAATTGCCCCACTCACTTTATTTTTTTCCAATTTTTGATGTGATTTACAATGGTGAATAAAGATGTAAAGTAATAAGTTATTTCGAGTGTAGACTCTGGAAATGCTTGACATGCTTAGTGCACACATAACAAGCATTTGTTCGAAGAAGTTGGATTGTACCAATGCTCGTCGTCTTCTTGTAGGCTGGTTAGGGAAGACCTTGTTGTTCTCTTCTTGAAAATAAATTTTCATTCTGTAATGGCATATTCGATCCTGGATACGATACTGCATTTGCACAAGCTGTGTTTCAGTTTCATCTTTCCATTCAAGCGAAATGAATGTAAGGCATTCTTTTCTTTGGTAACATCAGGGTCTGATGATTTGTATTTCGTGTGTGCACAGGGAGGATAGTATGTTGTTATTTGATTTTCCATCAATTGTGCATTTGAAAGAAAAGCATGTTCTGTATCTCAGTGATTCTGTCAAGGAGCCTGCTAATTAACGCATACATGTGAAGAACTATGGAAATGGAAGCTGAATTCACAAGGTGAGTGGATGTTAATAAGTCAATTCTATTAAGTTCTTAAGTAAATCATCCTACCATGTTTGATATTTTGAGAATGCATGGAATAAATGTTATATACTGTTAATTCAGCCAGTAAATTGGCACTGTGTGTAATGTCCAGTCAACATTGTTGTCCCTGATTATGGGTTCCACCATTTCTAAAATTGAGTCAGTAGCATGGCAAAGTATTGTACGTTTAGCAAAAATTATTATTATTTGATTGCCAAACTAAAAGCGTTTTTTGTCAGCCAGTTGAATGTAGGAGCAATTAGGGCGAAGGTTTCATAAATTTTAATTTAAAATGTCACCCCTCCTCTATTCCTAGGCCAGAGTAAACATAAATGGGTGCTCAATGGCTCAATTGTTTTGTTTCAATTGTGGTACATAGTAACGTGAGGCTATTTTTCAATCCTCCTTTTTTCTCCTCCCTTTGGAGGCTCATAGCCAGGGAGAGGGGCTTAGGGAGCTTCGTTTCTATTACCCCACCCCCCTGGGAAATTTTGCCCGTCTGGCAACATACTGCATTACATCTGCTGTGGAGTCCACTTGCCCAAGGCCACCTGTCCTCTGACACCCCATTTTTCGTTATAGTTACATTTCATAATCTCTGCCGATAAATAGCAATGAATTTATGAATGAATGAGTGAATGACCTATTTGCATTATGGGCAGAAAATATGGAAAGCTAAAACAAAACTGGAAATATGTAAAACTATAAACAGAAACTAGGTTGTCTTTTAGCTGGGATGGTTGGATTAAGGTGATTGTTTTGTGGGGTCATTGTTCATCAATTACCAATGCGCCTTGTTGGTATGCAATATCTCTCAGCTATAATGTATCTGAGGTCTGATATTTGTAGACTTGTAGCTTTTAGAATTTCATGAATTATTTTTAAACAGTTTCTTTTTAGGTAGTGAAATAAAAGCTACCGTTGAAGAACCACCTTAATGATTGCCATTTGTTCAATTTTTCCAGAGATGGGTAGGGAATATCTCCCTTCCTTGCCCTCCCCCTTAATCCATTACTGAGTCCTGGGTCTTATTGAGAATTCAAATTGAAATTCTATGATGTCTTCTGTAATGAATATGGCTATGGAGTAACTATTTATAGTTTTATCCATGACCTGACCATTCTCTCTAGCAAATTGCTCTGCGTCCCTCCCCCTTCTTGGCTTCAGTGAATAGTAGTTTTACTCAAAGTGGGATTAGCATTGTGAATGGCTGCTCAGTTTTTTTTTCACAGTGTTTTTCTTAACTTCACTTGGGGTTTGTCTGTTTGGTTCAAATTTTGAAATCAATTTTTCGGCCCCTTTTTGATTAGCTAGAACAATAAAATTTTCAGGTTAGCTCAGAACTGGATGACACTTTTGTTAACTTCACATGGGGTTCCAGTTTGGTTAAAAATTTTCAATTAATTTTTTGGCCACTTTCAGATTAGTCAGGGCACTAAAATTTTCAGGGTTGCTCAGAACAGGATGACAATGCAATGTCATTGCACTTTTACCATGATTGGAACAGTATCTCGAGTAATATTCAGAAATAAAAATTCAATATGGAATTTAGTTCCAAAAATGCCTGCTAAAATCCAATGGAAGCACTGCAGTCATTAAGGTGTATTCAACGACCACCGCAGCCTAGTTGTTACTGTGGACGACTCCCATGTGGTGGACCCGGGATGGAGGCTCTCGTGTAGCCATTTTTTCTATCATATTTTACTACGTAGGGGCAGTTTAAAATGAACTTGCTTTTGCCTCTACTGTTTTGCAAAAATATTTTTAGAATATATTGATGAGTTCATGAGAACTATTTTAAACGTCTACTTATTGTCGTACCCCCTTTTTGCGAAGCATAATATATGCTGCTTAATGAATTACATGACTTTAGCAATTAGTACGCTATGTGTGACTCAATTTCTGAAAAGGAATTGGACCCATAATTTTTTGTAGCTACGTGTTTAATTTTTACCGCCTCAAATAAGTCTTAGCTTCAATAATGAACACTTAAAAAGATCTGAAGACTTTTTTTGACTCTTGAGTCCACTAGAAATTAGTTGCCCTTTTTTGGGTCGTTTTGCCTTTGTTAACTCCTCTGTGTAATCATGAACTATTTCTCCTGCCTATCAAGAATTTGGAAAAGCAGACTGAATATTCATAGAATGAAAAATTTTTGTAGAACTGTGAAAAGCAGTAAAAAATTTATACTCTTGATTGTAAATATTGAAGTCTTGTTCTTTAGCGTGTGTTAATGTTTAAAAAAATGAGGTACACGATTTGATGGTGCCATTTGGGGAGAGAGAGAGAAGTTAAACTTGTGATGCCAAAGTTCAGGAGAATCTCAAGACTGTCTTTTAAAAAAATAATTGGAGTTTTTCCTTGATGCCAGATAAATCGGGATGAATTTCTAATACCTAATAAAATGTTTCTTTACTACATTTGAAATGTTCACCAAATTTACATGTATGAAAGCATTTATTCATGTACTGTAATGAATTTTTGAAGATCATTTTCCTTGGATAATTTTGGAAGGTGAAGAAAACATACTTGTAGGTTTATTTGCTCACGGCTCTAAATATTCAAGAGCTTATTTTTTTTATCTCGTAAAAGAGTTTGATGTGTTAGTTATTAAGAAAAGTGGGCATTTTGAATTCATTCCGGGTTTAAGAGATTAGGGGAGGTATTCAGTGGGAAATTTCACAATAATTGTAAATAGACTACTAAATCCTCTTTTTTGGATAATTCCCATTATACCAGCAGTGATGATACAGTGCACATTATGGTGCATCTGTTTCATAGTGTGTAATCCTTCATTCTTCCAGAGACTAAATTTATTTCATTCGACTCTTGAAAGTTAACAACCTGAAAATTGTTCCAATTTTTGTGAAGTGCTGTTTTGAATGGTGGTGATACAAAAGGTATTTTTAATACACAAATTATTGTTACTCAACTAAATGCATCCCTTTTTGTTACTTAAGTGGAACCTTTTGTTAGCCTTTATGAGACAATCACGACACATAGAACTCTGGTGGTCGTGCTAACCTGTGAAAATCTGACCTCATATGTTGAAGTATGTAGGCTATAGCAGCCTAATCAGTGGGAGAGCATTATGATTGTACATAAGTAATGTTTGCGTGTTTACTGTATACTTTGCTATTTCTGCTTGCCTTGACTGCAAGCTCAATATATAAAATGGACGTGTCTGACCAAGATAAACCACTAATTATGATTACTGATTAGAAGGGAGCATATAAGGTTTCTGCATTTGTACATTTAATTGACACTTAGTTATTAATTGTTTTTAATATAGGGAGAATGCATGGATTTTATCGTTTTGCATCAGTATTATTCAGGCAGATGTGCCATATTTTTATTCTGCGTTTCATATGCCTTCCAAAATTTTAAATTAATATTTGTTTTGTGAGTTCATATTTTTGCTGTAAATAAATGATTGAAGTTTTCATCAATGGACTTGTAAAAATTCAATTGAATACTTTTGCCTAGTGACTAGGCACTTGTTTAACACTGTCTTCGTAATCAGCCACATTGAAAGCTGTTTTATTGAACTTATGCTGTATGAAATTGAACTGAGGCGAGTTTAAATGTCCAAAAGAACCTGAACCATGTTGCTGTGTTTTGTTCCAAAAGCCTGTGTAGGTGCTATATAATGCTATGATATATAATTTATTATTAATAAACAATGTTAAAGAATTGGTGTGTTTTAAGCAAGAACTAATTCTTGAGATAGATGCCATAAAGATTTGAATTTCTAAGACTTTAAACTGTGCCCCAATATGCACGTGACTGACATAAACATGGCAATTTTTTATTCATCCAGCATGGCAAAAAGTGTTGGTATTTTTCATTTAATGAGCTCTAATAATCATTCAAATAACTATCCTGAATGATAGCATTTCCAGTTCCTTGAGTCACTTCGAGTTCAAAATAAGAAATTAAAAATTTCATTTGAAAAGCAAATAATGTGAGTTGAGAAGATTTTTCCTTCATAATATTCCTATAAAAATATGAAGTGAATTGGCAGAGAACCAAAGCTGCATCCACCGAAACAGAAGAAGGTACAATGAAGCAATTATGTAGCATTTCAATGGCAAACAAATATCAGTTGGCTCTTAACAGTGGCAAAACTTAAGAAACCTAAGTGGGTATTATAGTTCTTGGGAATCTTAAAACAATCTGTGTACTTAATGAGGAGTAGTATAAAATAACTAGTTTATGATGCGAATGTTGTGTAAATTACTCTAATCAGTTTGCTGTTAGCTATACTTTAAGACTTGATTCAGCCTCATTTAATTTCCCCAACCAGACTTCCGTCTCTGAGGCACATTTGCCACAATTTGGAAGTGTTCAATAGACTAGTGTTTCGGCACTCAAGAATAAAGTTAAGTCTTGTGTAAAAGCATGGCAGAAAATGGCTGTTTTCACATGAACCATTCAGTCAATAATCATAAAAATCAAAGTCTACAGACACCCAGACTCCAAAGCATTTCAATTAAATGCCGTACACGGAAATTTTGGTAAAATGTCATTTTTATTTACCTTTTCAGGAATATAAATGAATGATTGAGGAGATGCACATCATTAATTCTTTACTGAAATCATTTTCTGTAGTCTCAATCTCTCGGATAACCCTTCAGCTTTTACACTGGCTTTAAAAACCTATTACTTTGAACTCCAACTCCAAGTTTCTGTATGATACTATACTTTAAATTCCTCTCAGCTGGAATGAGACAACTGACAATGAAAAATAAAGTCGAGGGTTTTCTCTAACAAAAATTTAAAATGTCAAAGCTTAGAGGCCAATTATTGTACATACTACATAACAGTGGGTATTTGGTGTAAATATCATAGCTTTGATAAGGGTCAATTGCCATGAGTGGGGCCACTGTTGTTAATTATCAATCAATTTGATAGATGACTCGTTATATAAATAGCTTTGATTCTTATGAAATTCACATAATGAGCATGCACAGGAACTCCGTCCCAGTGTCATGCTTCAATGTTGGGAATTCCTTCATGAAGAGGATGAAAGAAAAAAACCTACTTTTCTACACTTAATGCAAATAATCCACACTACCAGATAAAAATGATTACTTTTGAAATATCGATCATTTTATATTGAATGTATTTCATGGAATTGCAGAATTTTATTTTCATATGTATGGCAGAAATAAAATGACAGTTTCATTGCATATTTTTGAAAGCTTTGGCGACAGAGTAATAGTTGCAGTCAAGGTCATAGTCTGAAAATTAATTTCTCTATCTGAACTTCAGGTATCTTTAGCATGATTATTGATAGCCGTGTTGGATGGATCATCTTCATATCACACCTATTTTCCAAGTATCAATAGATTCTTTAGTGGGATAACTAAGAATATGCTTTGGGGGGATGGGATGGCCTGAGGTGGCAACCCCCCCCCCCCCCCCCCAAATTTCTCCCCCCTCTCCCCAGGCAACGGGGGGAAGGGGAAAATTTTGGAAAAGTGACATGCCCGAAATACATTTGACATAATTTTGTCACTTAAAATTTAACTTCAAGCAGATGCAGTCATTATAAGTCAAAACTAGACAAAATATATTAAAATTAAATATTTTTTTGTTTCTCTGAGGCTTTGGAGGGGATCTATCTAAAATTTCGTTTTGAACTAAATTTACTTTTTCTTATAGAACGGGGCCTGTCTATGAATATATGAACTGTCCCTCACTGGGTATGCCCATGAAGCTAAGGTTTCCTTCTAGTTATCGATAGCATTGATTTGCCATTAAAACTTTTTTGACACACTTAATAAAAGCAATGCGTAAGTATTCTTGCTTCTTATGTAAATATTGAAAACAGTGGCGGATAGAAGGGAAGGTAGGGGGTGGCCACCCTCTCCCATAATTTTAGGAAAAATTGAAAATAAAGTAATCTTAAAGGTGGCTCTCAAATGAAAGTTTTTATTTCACCAGCTTAAGAAGCAATATCCTACCCTTCCGTGCCAAATGTCGGGTGGAGCCGACAAGCATTTTCATGTGCAGAAGACCTAACATCTAGTATAGCTGATTTTTCAACGCAAACGACCGAACATCGGCCATAGCTAATGCAGGGGAAGGAAAGTGAGTGCTGTGGTAGCAATTGTCAGATGCATTCAGGCCCAGCTTGAGACCCAGCTTCGCGAGATACCTGAGGGCAGCGGTTCTGCCATTAATCGTGACCCTCCCACTCATTTATGATCATCCTCGCTGCAGGAATGCATCGTGAAGTGGTTATGTTGTCAATGGTTTTTTCTATGATATATATTTTTGCACACTAAAATTTTTTTACACTTTGAAATGAATTCTTCCTTTTGTTCTGTGCATAAGCAATTTTTAAACGAAATTTTATTGTTACAAATGCATAATGGACTTCTGGACTTATTGTCTTAGTACTTTGTGTACTCTTCATTGTTATCAACGCTAGAAATCTGTTTAAAATTCCTCGATGCTTAAAAAAGATGTTAGTAATTCTTATAGAAGAGTAAATTATGGAAAATTAAATGCAAATTTGGTTTAAAAACACTGGTAACACAATAAGTAGACTGAGGACTTGGGCTAAGATAGGGTTGGAGGGTCTAGTTCAGTGGCCCGATTAAGGGCAGGGCACCCTGTTGAGTTGGGTCCCAAATCGGAGGGTCAAGAATAATCCACCTCAAAAAGAGCTCCATTGAGAGAGGTTTAAAATACTATTATGCAACATTCCAGACAGCACAGAATCCTCCGTATCTAATTCGTATGCAGATAGTATCCATTGACTACCGCTCCATCGCTTTTCGTCAATGGATACTATCTGCATACGAATTAGATATGGAGGATTCTGTGCTGTCTGGGATGTAGCACAGAAAACGTTTTCCTCTTGTAGGCACCAGCAAGAAGGGGTTAAAAATTAGTTGACAAATCCCGAAAAGCCACTTGCCAACTGGTATCAAGCCTCAGATGCATTATCCCCAAGTGGGATTCTATACCACAAAGGTGGAGCATAAAGTAATGACTCCCCCAAATCCCCTCCCCATTCAAAACAACTGCATACTTCAATCCCCCCCCAGTTCAAAAAGCCATTCCTGTACTTGGATCGATACTTTTTTACTAAAAATATCCATCTTTTGCTGCAATAACTTACCTTTTCTGTAACATAGTAAGTACTTGATTACTCAATTACAGTCCTGGATAAAAAATTTGTGCCTTTTCAAGAGTGGGAATTTTTCTTTTTTAAAGCAGCTCTCAGTTGATGGTGATGTTAGGAAGCATCAAAACGAAGCCTTTACAATTAATCATAGAAACTGTACAATTGTGATGGAAGCCTGAGCCATATCTTTTTGTATAAAAGAAAGGTTTTATGTGAATATTGATGTAAGTGTCACTCTACAATAATCCACGTACACAAAATAAATGCAAGACATTGTGGCTAAACTTGATATTCTGCAACATTTCCAATTTGGTTTTTGACATCTGTTGATAATGTGCAACTTTTTAATTAGGTAAATGTTGACAAAGATAGATAGAAACTAAGTGAAGCAAAAAAATATTAATTTAATAATATGTATATACATAACTATAAATCATAAAATGTTTAACATCTTTAAATTGTTCACAAAATAAAGAATCAAATGACTAGTAATTTCGAGATCATATAGCATCGAAGGCGCACTGAACCAGTTAAATATGATTTTCTTATAACATTTTTAAAAGAAGAAATTCCTCCTTTAAAAATCCAGCAGTTGAGTAATTAAATATTATGTATCAATAATTTGTCTGCTGTTATTAATTAGAATCAGAATAATAATATTTTGAATTAATATCCAGTTAAGCTTTCATGAACTCCATCCAAACCATAAACCCATACAGCACAAACGGTCGCAAGCTGGCATATAGGTCGTGTATTTCACGTGTTTTATCTCGTGTAAAAACCGTTATTACCCGAGTAAAAACGGAATAATTCTGGTGTATATATGGTCTTATGTCCGCCCCAAACCGGATAATACACGTGTATGCACAAGGCGTAGCCTACGTTATATACATAACGTGTATATAACGTAGGCTACGCACAAGGAACCCAATAACGGGACCATTGTAGTTATTCCTTTCTCCACCAGGGTTAGGGTTTCTAGTTGATGACCGGAAAATGCCAGTGACCACGCAAACAGTAGCACTTTACTAATACTAAACATGTAATAAGACATAGTATTCGTTCAAAAATTTTCATTTATTATGTCAATAAAGGGTTCCTCTGTATAAAATAATTCATCAGGAAATACGTACAGGACAAAACACGAGTAGTGATGATTAGACAAAAAAGTGGTGATGATCTACAAAATAATGTGAATGACATAATGGATAGGATAATAGCGAATACGAGATGATGGATGAATCTTAAAAGTACTGCCGAATAGTTTAAAAAACCACAAAACCTTGGTAAAACCGCAAGTAGTTTCACTGAGCACAAGCACATCAGGATAAAGAGAATTAGCGAATTGTTGATGTCGTTCATGCTTCCAGTTCGAGGCACACAAGTTATATCGTTATGTGATTGTTTTCCCAGCATTCAATTCGCGTGGTGCGAGGCATTGACGGGAGTAATTCGAAATTACTGAGAATTTTAAATTAATAAACAGCATCATTCTAGTTGATATTAATGGTTAACTCGTTTGTATCTTGATAGGAGGATATATGTAATCCTAATAAAATATACACCAATAAAATATATGCCGCAAGATGATTCGTAAAATGATTTAAATAAATTTCGTTGGGAAAATTTTGCTGGTACTAAGGTTGACGACTTTATTGAATCCTCTATCTTGAAACTTTAATCATGTTCAGATTACTGCTCATATTAGCATCTGCATTACCACATTTTGCTTCATATTTTTGTATGTAAGGGTCAAGGGAGTTGGACCAAATTTACACAGCAATTACACGTGTAAAAATGGGCAAATTCTCGACTTATTCCTTACACCAAATTTCGACTCAATATACACGAGTAAATTTCTCCCTGTGCTGTATGGGAATGCTGGGAAAAAAACTAAAAATAGATTGCAGAAAGTGGATCCAATGGAAAGGTGTGTGGGGATAATTCTGACTGATCCTTGCAACTCTTCAAAAGGTTCAGTAAAATTTCCAGCTCAATGACTGTCGCAGATAACCAAGCATTAATGATAACTGGTATATAAGTGCTTACATCAGGTTCCGGAGAACTATGCAGTTAGGAAAAAGAACCATCAGTAGCAAATGTTATCAGCCCTAAAATAGGTCCACTAAATACATGCTTTACTTACATTTAGAGCAAAACATATATATTTATCATGAGTGGTTGGTTCCCATTTGCATCTATAGCTTCCACAAATGTAGCTGCATTTCCTCATTGTTCAAGGAAATTAACCAGTTCATATATGGCAAAAACTCGGCTGATTAATTTACAGGTGAGCTTACGATGCACATCTCCACTGAATTCATTCACACCTCGTAAGTTGTCTTCCTGTCTGCATTCAATTTCTTCCAAGTACAAGGCCATGGCAACCTCTTGTCCTGAAACCCGAGCCATTTGAGAAGCCTTCCTGTAAGCGTTCTCCACCGAGAGGAGAGCTGCTTTTTCCCTAAAAATGATTACAGTTATAAAATAATGATTTTTTTTGCTGTTTCTTAACCCTCTGAGTGCCAACTGATTTTCTAGGTACAATGCTAAAAGTGCCAAGGCATTTTTGCTGATTTTGCGGATTATTAAAGGAAAGGAAATTAGGTCTCAAAAACAATTTATTTAGTTAACTAAAGGTATATTTTTAAAAAATTTTGGAAATCTTTATTGCATGTGGTTTCACCATTTTAATGGCACTTTTTGCAAGAGATAGGAGGAGCTCAATAGCGCTCCTGGCACTCCAAGTGTTAAAGAGTAAAACTCACAATTAACTTATCTCTACAAACTCTAAAAAAGTATAAAACAAACAAGGTTTAACAAGAGGGGAAAGGCAAACGGAATCATAAACTGATAGGAGCTGACAAAACACTGAAAAAAGGGTAAATGGATTAAAAAAAACATTTACTCAAAAAAGGAAAGGGTAAGAGGATACTGAATGATTGTAATGAGACAAATATTTCCTCAACCTGGGATTTTAGAAAGCGTAACAGAAACGCATGACTGAGTAGGATATGGCACAGGTCCATTCAAGGAAAATGAAAAAGTCCTTAACCAGATTTTTGGAGGAGCTCATTCAGAGGGGTACACATTTTTCATTATGGAGGGATAAACTTGGGACTATAATACCCTCAAAATTACAGTGAGGTTTGAATTCCTATGCACAACTGGTTACACTCTGGCTTGTGATATGCGTTCAATACTCGCTCATATCATTTTTCATGTTGAATATGTTACAGAATCCTCTTGGAAAATGAATGTAAAGGAGTGGATTTCAATAGAAAGTTACTTAGGATTGCTAAAAAAACTCTACATTAGTAGTTCCCCATAAATATCGGAGATAGAGACTCGAAGCTCTTCTCTAATATTTTTTTCCAAACTGAAATATTTCATTTTTCATCGAGCCAAATGGCTTATATTTTAATGTAAATTTTACTGCGATAAATTAAGATAGGAAGATAATAAAAAAATTCTAAATTTCCATTGAATTCTAATCGCCAGCAATTTTGAGCGAGAAGTGCCACAGCAAAAAATTATTTGCTTGAAAACAGCTGGTTTCAGAGGACAGAAGAGTGAGAACAATTTTTTTTCCAGTGATACTTCTCGTTTTCTAATGAATAATAGTTACCTTGCTTGTTGCAAACAAGTTGAGGAGTACCTTTGCCTCGCAGAACTTATTCTGACTAAGCCATTCAACTTTTCGGTTAGCTTATTCGATATTTCCTCATAAGTCTTCAAATCAGGACAAACTATGAATACCTCTTTGATTAGACGAAAATTGCTTCCATCTTTACAAAGCATCTGTCGCACTCTGATGGTGCCCTCATCCTGAAACACATTGGTAAGTTATTATGAAGGCTGCTGATTTGGCCATTTCAATTTACCGCCAGTTTTGAAATAAATCTAATACCTTAACGTTGAAGGATTTAACTACGTACAGAACGTAGTCAATTCTTTTGGACACACTGATGTTTACTTCTTCTACAGACGACTTAGTCATCTGCACTAATATTTCAAATTCTATTATGTCAGCGTCAACAAGTACCTCTGAATATCCCTCTACTTTTGCAATTTGTTTGCCGCTCAAATCTAGGGTTGAAATACCTTCGTGTCTTACATTACTTGCACTCATGTTAACACTTCAGTAACAGTTCATCTCATTGCACTGCATCAATGCAATTGATAATTATCTAATGTTTTGACCCATCGCCAAACAAGTTGTTTACAATGCAGAAGCAGTTTTGAATCGTGCGCATGTGGGCTTTCATCTGTCATAAAACAAAGGACGGTCTGAGCGTCCGGAGAATGGGTGGGAAAATTTGAAGTGACAACAACATGAATATTAAGTTTTATCATTACTTTCGTGATTTAGTTAATGGATCAACAATTTATACCCTTGTTACTTCTGATTCAGAGGTTTTTAAGTCGATTTTTTACGTAAAGGTACACACAAAATGTGAACATGCGTTCCATCTGCAAATATACAACATTTTAGGAAATGGAAGCATATTCGTATCGGACATAAGTATGTTTTAGCTTCATCAAATGAAACGGCATTTTTTATTATCTTGCTAGGTGACTGAATACCTGTTTTATCAATTGAGTCATATTCCATAACTTGCGGTATTGATTACCTGAGCAAGGGCGTACCCAGGATCATAACTAGGGGGGGCAAGCCATGGTCTTGGTCCCGACGGAATCTCAAATCGCCTGTTGAAGAACTTGCCCAACCCTTTAATTCAAATTCTTGCAGAATTCTACAATTTTCTTTTGTCAATCTCATATTTCCCTACTTCATGGAAGCACGCTAAAGTCATCATGCTTCCCAAACCAAACAAGCCACCAACGCAAACGTCATCATATCGCCCAATTAGCCTGCTCAATACTCTGGGAAAATTATTTGAAGCCGTTATTCATTACCGTTTAAAAGTCATTCTCCACGACGAGAAAATTATTCGCCCGGAACAGACTGGTTTTTGTCCCAAGACTTCAACGGTCCATCAAATTCTCCGCCTCACTGAAAACATCACCGCTGGATTCAATGCAAGGCTTGTTTCGCATGCAGTTTTCATCGATTTGGAAGCAGCTTTCGATCAAGTCTGGACCCTGGGCCTTATTCACAAACTCTCCTTTCTCCCGATACCAACCTACCTTCTTAAAATCATCCAATCCTTTACCTTCGGCCGTTCCTTCTTTGTCCAAGTAAATACCACAGCATCAATATTCCTTCCTATCACCTCCGGCGTCCCACAAGGCGCAATCCTTTCTCCGACTCTATTTAACCTTTACGTAAACGATACCCCTACCTCCCCCTATACCAGCCTATTTTTGTATGCAGACGATACCACAATCCTTGCCCAGGGTTCAGACCCGGAGAAGACTGCATATTTAATCCAAAACCACCTGGACGAGTACGAAAACTGGGCCACCGATTGGAAACTTTCCGTCAATGCCACCAAGTGCGAACATGTGTGTTTTTCCATACGCCCAAAAGCCGGCGATGGCCCGCAACTCTTCTACGAAAATAAAAGAATCCCAAAACGCCTGTCTGCCCGATACTTGGGAGTTGAAATGGACAAACGACTAACTTGGGCGATCCACATCCAAAATAGTATCAAGAAAGCCATCGGAGTAAATGCATCCCTGTTTCCGCTAATGCGCTCCAAATCGCCGCTGCCCACGAAGACAAAATTACTCCTGTATAATGCTACGATAAAACCATTATTAAGCTACACATCACCGGTTTGGCAGCATGCAGCGGCAACTCATTTGAAGAAAATACAAACCACAGAAAATAAAATCATCAGAAAAATCATTGGCGCGCCTTGGTTTATCCGGAACCAAAACATCAGAAAGGATCTCAAAATTACTCCTATTCTAGCGAAACTAAAATCTGCTCTAGAAAAATTTGCCCTTACATTTGATAAAACAAATAATGCACTGTTAAAAAATCTTTGGGACTACGAACCTCCGCTGAAACCAAAACACCGCCTCCCCAAATGTGCCCTCAACCCTTCCCATATCCCTATCCCCTAATTCCCGGTCCAGTATTATTATGCCATGACTCTTTTAATCTGTAAAACGTGATCAACTAATCTGCTTGCAACATTACTAAACGAAACGCCCAGGAGACAGCTGCAAAGCAGGGAACTGCGGAAAACAACAACGAGAAATATACTTGGACTTGGACAAGCCATGGTCTAGGGGGCGGGCAAACCAAGTGGTGACATCATAATGGTGGTGACATTTAATGAAATAATCTCATAAACGATAGTTTATGAGATAATTACATTAAAAATATTTTTATTTTAGTTACATATCTTATAATAATACATACATACCATTTATCGTGGGTTTAAAGAAAATTTGCCCAAGTAACATTTTTGGTTGGCCCTCTGTTGGCAGATGGTGGGACACAGCGGTTGGCCCATGGTATGATTTGGCCACCTCGCCAACCGTATCCCAACCAACGATTCCCCAACGATGGGCCAACAGAGCATTACAGTCGGGCCTTCGTATTCCCAACCCAAGGCCAACAAATCTCCAACCGTTGGCCCTTTTAAATTCTGCCATCCGTTTCCCAACAAAAGCTATATTTTACTGGCATTTCTCATTTTTATAGAATGAGAGTTAAATTAATTTACCTTCTCACTTGATACAATACCGGTAGATAGAATCTTTACCTTTAACTCCCTATAAATCAAAATGAAATTAAATACATTAACAATCAATGCTATAGGACAAAGTAAGGTTACAGTGGTTAAAAGTGGAAAACAAAAAATCATTATCAGTTCAGAAGGTCCCCAACTTTTATTTTCGCAAATTAGGACAATTTTTATTAGGACAAAATTAGGAAAATTTCAACAGCACCTTTCCATATTACAATATGGCACACACAAAAACTGTCCATCTTCTTTGTAGGGCAACAAAACACACTTAGATAAAATCTGGGTGGACTGCAATTTGCATCCAGGTACTAATTTTTTCACTACAAATATACCAATGGTACCACTTCGAAGAGGTAAATAAAAGAAATCCTCCTTAATTTCAAACATGTCACACTGCAAGATGTACACCCCTGAGTTATTTATTCCTATTCTCTGGTCTTCGGTAACGAAATCTTTAAGTTTAGTCCATTTTACTCAATTGGATTAATAAGTGCGAGATTTAGGGATATTAATAGGAATCACAGAAACACTGATTGAGTATAATAGTTGATGCATTTTCCATAAAATAATAGTAGTGCAGATGTTATTTAGGTTTACTCATACAAATTCAATCTCATTCTCTTCAGAGGGGACTAAATCACTCACTTTGTCCATTGAAACACTGTTTTCATTAAAACTTCCACGTATACTAGATATGCCACAATCTGAAAAAAATATACATATCGATCTATCTAAATTAATGATGAAAAGTTTAAAATTCCACGAAACTATCTGTTTAAGGTAACATGATTTTAGGAATGCCAGTTTTGTAAGACTTACCAAATGAGGTCAATGACTTATTTTTGTTAGAAGCACTCGACTTATTTTATTTAACTGCTATCACAAAGACATAGTGAATGATTAACATATAAAAGCAATCCCTAACAACCAAAACTTGTTTGGTTGTTAGGTTGCTAGGGAACCATGTGAACCGTATCCTGCAACGTATGCAATCGTAGTATACATCGTGCTTATTTTCGGCCCATATCGAACTTCCATCGGTTAAGTTAGACTCGAAACAGACAGATCTTATAAGTCTACACTTTTTCATGTGTCCTCCGGGATATATATACTAACAAGTTGCATTAAAGAAGCCTCCACTTCTTGGAACCATTTATGTCAAATACGTTGAAGATCTTGTCGGAATTTTGTTTGCAGCGCTCATGGCGGAAATTGAGGAAATGGTATGATGTCCCAACGGTGGCCCAACGATAATCCATTTCGCAGGGCCATTGTTGGGGATTTCCGTTGGGCCAACAGCATAAACCGTTTCGTTGGGCCAACGAACAATATCTGCGTTGGGCCAACAGCGGAATTTGGTTGGCATATCCACCCACAATGAGCCAACCGTGACTACGGTTCCCCAACAGAGGCCCAACGGTCAATGTTACTTGGGTGTTGAATGCTTTCGTTTATTAAATCAGTACTGATTTTGCTTAAAGACTTTTGCGATTTTTGCTTCTAGGAGGGGCAACTACCCACCCCCGCTGCCCCTAGCTGGGTACCCCCATGTACCTGAGTATCTTAAGAAGTTTTTGGTATTCAAATGAGTTACGCATTTCGGACAGAAGTATGTTTTAGCTTCATCAAATAAAACAGCATTTTTCTAATATCTTCTTTATTATAATGGTGATTGCATTTGTCATCGATGATCTACAAATGTTCCAATCTCCTTCATCTAAACCTAAAATTTTATATTTCCCTTCCCATTTGTCACAAGCAAAATTTTCCCTCTATATGTATTAGAATGTAGATCTGTCACTTTTCATAATCTTCCTTAGTCATTTAAGTACATTTTCTCATCATCTCGTCCAAGATCCCTTCCACAGTAGCTTACCTGCTTGTAAACTGGCAAAATCAAATACATTATTTTTAGTAGCTACAAAAAACAAAATCAGCTGGGTCAAGAAATATAAATCTAAAATTTGTCAAACGTGGATCTCAAAAGTTGAAAGAAATGTTAATATAGTTATTTGAAAGGTGCTTAAATGAAATATATTTCATTTAAGCCCCTTAAGTATACCCACCCCTATGGAATGGAGGAGCTCTTACATACATTACACCTATATTTAAAAGAGTTCTAAGAAAGACCGAAGAATTACCAGGGATTAGCAGCAATACCCATGACTAGCAGAATATATGTACTCCCAAGATACTAAAAAACCATTATGAAAAATGAATCGCTTTCACAAAGTTATGCCACAAACCATCAATTATAAAAAAATCTTATTGGAAAAGAAATATAAAAAAACAAACAAAGGAGCAGTCAGGATTTAGAGCAGGGAGGCTGACGGTAGACAATTTTTACAAAATTTGAAGTAAACTGGCAAAACACCATCAATATTATGATGCTTTAATAAAAATTTAGGGATAATTTGCTGTGCATATGATATTCTAGTATAGATGATATTTCAATACTGGTGTACCATACCACATATATGTTAGTATACTAGCATGGTATGGGCACAAAATCATTTTTTCACTGAATGAAAATTGTATGAATTTATCCTCAAAATTTCATTTACTTATTTCGACAATTTTTTGCCTTGCTTGCACTTTTGCAGGGTGGTTGGTTTCAATCTTTCGATTAACCGTCTGTAATCTGCAATGCTCCATTATGACAGTTTTCATAAGAATCTGTAGGTTGTTAATACCATTTCTGTAGAATATTTCTCCTTGCTTGTTCCTCAATATTCCTAGGTTTACAGAGCCCACCATGGGTATGAAAATTTCATATGCACATTAAAGACGATATTGGATTCTAAATCTTGGTAATCAAGAATCATGATGATGCCCACTATTTGTCAGCAATCAAGACATTTGGGTTTCTAAGATAGTTCTGGAACGATTGTTGTGCCGACTCATAATATTTCCTTAATCAGTCAGATCATTCTCCTGTACTCATAAATAATTCAAACTTAACGTTAGAAAGAAGTTTTCTGATACTAAGATAGGTACTAATTAAAGTACAGATGGTTTGAAGGTGATTACAGATGATGATGGTTGGGGGAAAAAGAGATTAGAATATATATGTAGCTATAACAGAAAGATTATGTGCCTCATTATTTGAGTATGAGGTGGAAAATACTTTTGTTCAGTATCTCACAAAAAGAGACAAAATACAGCAGGGTGAGTGGCAGTGATCATGCATCATCACAATGTTCCTCTCACGTCTGTTTTTCATTAGTTAACTTCCTGTTGGGAAAATCATAGGTCCAGATCAATTTCCAACTTTTGTGAAATAGAACATGAGTTGCCATATATATGAGCAAGAGGTAGGGCAAACACAGCTGTGCTCAAGGTTGCTGTCCCCTGGCCGAAGGTAAAGTTGTCTTGGATGTGCCTGTATATCATCTGTGAACATTTATGTTGAGGAACTGAACTGCAGTTGCCCAGCCATGCCACTACCACTCACCACTGAAAGGTTTGCACGTCGATTTTCGAAATGGCAAGGCAAAGTTTTATCAACTTCAGTGACACTGTTTCCACTGTTCATGAAACTTTTGAGTCACAGAGTAATCGAGTTTGCCCCTCAAAGAGTCAAGATTTGTTGAAGTAGAGAGGACACATTTACAAGATTGGCCATGATAAGGCTACTGACAAAGAATGTGAGCCGAATCTGTTTGTTGCTATTTCATGAAGGGAAGTCAAATACATACAATAATCTCTTCTAGTAGTAACTTTTGCAGTGCAATTTTGATTTTCCAATTGGAAAGCATCCTCCATTGCCATAAGCAATGACAAACAATTAGACTTTGTAAAACAAAAATGGAATTACTGCAAGGGACCCCCTCAATACTTTGTAATTTAATCAAATAAAGATATAGTAATTTCTTGGTTTTCAACAATAGTTTTTCCCACATAATTGGGACTGGGACAGTGATTTGTAAATAGTACTGCTTCGTTAAGGAGGATTTCATACATTGAAGGATCTCCTTCCGTTTGAAGTGGTGAAGGGTTTCACATTGTCATACTTTTCATAATGATAAGCAATGCATACATTCCACAACTGAACATTTATTTTTCAATAAAAAGTTAACTGTGACCAAAAAATAAATGCATCATAAAATATCCATATTTAAAATGGAGAAGATCAAGGATATAATGTACATACATATGTACCATTCAAGTGCGTAACTCATACACATAAGATATTATTCATATTAAGGTTTCACAGATCTTCATTCAAATGATGCTCATGAACAAGGAATGCTTGAAAAATACACTAAAATTCCAATCGATATTGAAATGATAAATTTGCATTTCCCATGGTCATGGATGGAGCTATATAGAGACAATTTTGGTGGTTGGGTCTTCATTCCCAAACTGTCTGAAATGTTACTCCAATAAATTACACTGATATCATTTTATGTCAGGAAAACTCATATAAATGCAGTAAAGTTTATGTCCATAATATCCATAAAACTTAAAAACCAATATTGAAACAGTTAAAATATTTATTTTAAATTTACCAGACACCTTGCATGTCATAAAAAGTCTGTACTCACAAAAAGCAACATTTAATTCCACTCATGGCCATAGTGCATACAGTTTTTATTAAAATACAAAAATAGCATTTAAGTACTTAAAAAATTATTAATGATCATTTGGCACCAAGCATTGATACCAAATTATGTTTTGATGAACCAATCATTATCATGCCATGCGTTTATCAAAGGTAAATATTTCTAAACACAAATTAAAAGTATGAAATCTCATCAGCCTCAGTCTTCCCTTCCTGGATACTGTGAAGAGTAACATCTTTGGCAAAATGCTTATAGAGCCGAAGATGAAGGAATTCTCCACTACCAATGTGGACCTGAAATAATGAAAAGTTGCCAGGACTTAGTGTATAAAAAGTAGTGCAGAAGTAGGATTTCTCTGCTTCCATTGGTTATTACAAATAATCAACATCAACTTTTACACACCAAGTAAAAATATTACCTATATAATGCAATGTGTAACAAAAATGTTTCATTAGTGTTTTTACAGCACACTGAGGCCATTTTCAAATCCTCATGCACTTTTTTACAAGATCAACTCATGGAAATATTGACAGCAAATGTTGTTCCAATGGACGAACTGCACAAGGTAACGAAGGAACAGGGAGGGCAAGAATAAAAAACTTTCACTCCACTTCTACCCTTCACCGAAATGTATGACTGGGGAATCAGTTTTCATATGCTGAAGTTTCAAGCTGGAATTTTCTTCCTGCTGCCACAGCTATCTATGTATATCATGTTTGTAGTGTGTCAGTCTGCGCAGTCACATATTAGGGTCTATCTCAGTCATACCAAGTGCTACAGGGATAAGGTTTGGTGTGTTCGCTGCAGAATCTCTGCAAGCACATTTTAGACTTGGTCCTAACACTGTAGCTGTAGTGCAGTAGCACAACATGCACACAGCACCAGGGGCGCAGCTAGGAATTAAGGCTGGGGGGGGGGGGGGGTTTAGGTGCAACTAATACCAGGGTGTGTGGGGGTATGGAATACCCTCCAGGATAAGCAGTAGGTGTGAGATTAATAAATTGCAGAATTTAAAGATGCATAAATGGTTCAAAATGGTGAGTTTTACGGCTTTCTGAGGCATATTTTATTAATCCTTACACTATTATATTAGTAATGTCAATCCAATTAAGTAAAATGGATTAAACTTAAAAATTTCTCTGAGCTCTGGGGGGGTTTATCCCCCATTAAACCCCCCCTTGCTGCGCCACCGCACAGCACTATCTAGTGGCTGTGGACCTTACATCTTGAGTGCTCGCGATGCAGTACATGTCCAATAGGGATGCGGACAAAGCGTGGGAATAATTACTTTATAACATGTATTTCGAATGGCATTCTCCAGCAACAGGTGCAACACTATGACATGCAACAGCATCGCAACAATAGTCGACATGGCAATGACCAGTAGTGCAGCAGTGTCAACCTGGCTTTGGAACAGGCAGGTAGGAACTGGTAGTCATATATTATTAAGAATTTTACATCACAAAACAATGATCCTAAAAAAATATATATTTCGAACATATTTTATGCCCTGATACATTTATTATGCTAATCAATCCATCTTACTCAGTAGTTCCTTTAATTCATGCTAGTCCTTCTCAGCTCTGGCTAACAATCAAGGGAATGAATGGAAATAGGGAAGTATTCATTTCTCAGTTGGAAAATATTCAAAGGATGTTTTATAACGTTCATAACCTAACTTTCATATGAATAATATGTAATTAAGCATACTCTTCACTTATTAAATTTGAGTTATTTATGTTCGGCAGTCTCCTGGACAGCCCATCTTAATTACGTTTCAGGGTTTTTAATGTTTGAGATTAATAGCAGAAGAATTAACTTATGTTGAAGAACCTCAAGGTAGGTCAAATGAGAGATTTTATTCCTAGCAATCAAAGGGTCCATTGTTGAGCTGACTTAAAGAAATCCATTCGTTGAGATACGCTTTGGGTTTTCATGGGAGTAAAGATGCCCTTTCTCAAAAGACTCATATTACACACCTTCCAACATAAATTTCAGTCTATTGATACTATCTCTCTGGTTATATGCATTAAGAGTGGTTAGCATTCTTTCATCTTGTCTAAGCCCTAGACTTATTGTTAGCTAAAGCCCCAGAAACCTCATACATTCTGACAGATTACAGGCAGAAAGACTACCCAATGGTTGAGGTAGCATATTTCAGCTTTTCTCCACCAAGTAGAAGCAATTTAACCCAAGTAATTACTTGAGCTACTGAGGTTACTTAACTGGGGTTAATAGTAATTACTGCTAAACAATATACAGGGTATTTAAGGAGGAATTTGCAATACTTACTTATTTTTAATTAGCATAAATATATTGATGCTATAGGTAACATTTTTTCCTCATTACAAAAGAAAGCTGAGGCGACAATATATGTTTTAAAAATGAATTAAGGGTGCCTTCCACCTTACCTTCACAAAATAATTAATCCCAGCAACAACCTGGCTAATGAAGGTCTTCGCCTCGAATTCACTGAAAGATCGTCCGGCCTTCTCTTCTACTTCACGTCTGACAAACGCCACATATTCTTTCACTTCAGGCGTTGCAGCCTGCGTGGGTCCAACACCACCGACAATCATTCTGCAGAAATCTATAACAAAAAAAAATAATTTTCAAAATACAATTGACGTTCATACACCCAGTGCTGTCATTCTATGATAAAACCTAATTAATATATAATCCATACAAGAAGGAGAGGACTGTTATTCAAAGAATGGTAACCAACTTCCTCAGCTGATTGTGAGACAAACAGGATGAAACCTCCCTTGACGGGCAAAGCAGAATTTCAACACTTCCTGTGACAATGAGTCACCTAAAAAATACGAAAACATTTTATAGTAGCAAATAAGCTTACACAACTTCACCACCCAATGACCTTCGAAATAACTGTCGATGACAAATAACCCTTCGGAATGTATTGTTTACATCTTGAATGTCAGCATATATAAATTTTTCATATGCACGATTGAAATGTTTTCATACATGACAAAATTTCCAATTGCCCGCACGATTCTCACTACCTGTATATATTTGTGAAATCTATTTTGACTTGTACTTTGAGTTAAGATATTCAAGGATATTATATTTTCATGGATACTTAGCATTCGTTGATGAGTGAAAATTAACTTCATCATTATAACTTCATGTAATCATCATTTAACTTCACGCCTCTCTCGACCACAGAATTTATTTGTAATTTAATGTGTTTTATATTGAAAATGGGATTTATTCATTGAACGAAGTTAAAATAAATAGTTTTATGACATTTTGACGATTTCAAAGAATTATTTTACGCTAGGATGACATTTTATTTATTTCATGACAAGGCTGGGCACAGGTAGCCTAACATACAGCGCGCACATTCGACGTACAGAGGAACTATGGTGTAATCGTGCAATTGAAGACTTTCGATCTGTGGAAAGTTTTATGTTCTCAGTTAACCGGTGCCCATGTGTGCCCATGTGTTTAGCGGACGGAGGACCACGGAGGACTGTGTGGCAGTGTAAACTTTTGCTCTCAAATATATATTATGGCATAATTTTTTAGCTCACATAACGTATTTGTTACTATATTTTTCATCTGTTTTATAAACTCTTAGAATGTGAGTGTAGTTTATCATCATCCTGGATGTCCTTTACTGATGCAATAATTTGCATTGGGAAATCTGAAGGAAGAGTTAATTCACTGAAAAACTTGTTAACTTCTATTGCAGACGAAATGCAAAAGGTACCGGAAAGCATTAACTTCCCGGAAGAAGAGGAGAAAATATTGACATTTTGGAAAGAAATAGATGTTTTTCATTCGTGTCTTAAGCAGTCGAAAGGAAGACCGAGGTGATGATCTATTTCAGTTACTACTAGTCATGTTTACGTTAATGGGTGTTACCCTACTCTCTATTTTGAATTAGAAATGGTTTAGTGTTTGACATTCAACCAAAACTTCGCGTGTTATTTGTAGTAGAATATATGTTCCTGCGTTTATACCCTCGTAGTGCTTATTTTTATTTTGCCTCCAAGGTACTCGTTCTACGATGGACCTCCATTCGCTACTGGGTTGCCTCACTATGGCCACCTCTTAGCCGGAACAATTAAAGACATAGTAACAAGGTACGCCCATCAAAGGGGGTTCCATGTGGAGAGAAGATTTGGCTGGGACTGTCATGGTTTGCCTGTGGTACGTACCGCTGCAACCTTGGTTTGAGTCTGCTTTTTTATCCTCTTAAATACTTGCAGTATAATCTTGTTCAGAATGTGTGTCTGGGTCGTGTATTAATTTCGATGCTGCTTATTGTTGATAGATCTCAGAAGTAAAGGTAATAGTAATCCCCTCAACAATTGGAAATCTAGTTTGCAGCCGTTTAGAAACTTGTGATTGACCACTAACAAGGTATAACCTGGATTAGAACCTGGAAGTCATTGGTCGTCCAGCCAACACCTTATCCATTAGGCCTCGTATTGGGATCTTAATCCTTAGTAGGTTATTATTAAAGTGTTTTGCTGGTTAAGTTAGGTTTGCGTGGGGAGTATTATCACCTCAGCCTGTCTCCCCTCTCATAATAATTTTAATAATGTAGTCTTTATTTCCTCATGGTCTTAGAGACATTGGATGGTGCCAAATTAAAATATCTCATTACATTAGATAGAAACATAAAAAATCATTACACAAAAACACACAAAACTAACACGTACGTACATTCCTAATATTTACCATTCATAGTATTCAGCAATGCCATAAAAGGCATTCTCAAGAAGAAAATAATTTATTTGCCTTTTAAATTTTGCTAATTCAGAGATTCTTTTAAGTTCAGGAGGCAGATGATTATAAATTTGAGCACGGGTGAAATGTGGCCAGTTTTTGCTGAAGCTGGAGTTGAATCTCAATTCTCTCTTCTTAGCCTTATTTTTTTAAATACAGAAATTGTATGTCAGAATTTCATTGCTAACATTATATTTTACTGGCACTTTGGAAGTAGAATCACTTATGGTGGAACGAGGAAAAAAAGCCACGTCCATTCGCTTTATGTCATGTGACATTGAAGCGATTTGCTAAGTTTTAAGAATGCTGTGCCACAAAAAATTTTTAGATTGAATGATAGATTGAAACCATCAATTCTCTCAGGTGTCATGAGAGTGGAAGGAGCTGTTTGGTCAAAATATATATGGATTTCCACTACAAAGGAGGAGCATTGAAGAATGAATAAGCAGGGTAGGGTTAGAATGCCTAAGGTTTTGAAAAATGGTCTGCCATGTTCTCTACTTGAGATTCCTGCGATTGCTTTTGTAGCTTGTTTTTGCAGAGAGAAAAGTTTGCTATCCTGGGGAGAATTGCCCCAGACAATGATACCATGTGTAAGTAAGGACTGAATTTTAGCAAAATACAAAATTTTTAAGTATTCCCGCGATATAGCTGAAGTGAGTCTTCTAATCATGAAAAGTCCGGTTGCCACTCTACTGGCGAGCTTGTCAATGAATTCCTTCCAAGCATTAAGCATGCCAATCCCGATTATATTTCAGGTCCCAATTAGGGGTCCTCCACTGGGGTCATGATTGCTGCTATTGCATCCTGGGTTAACCTACCTTCAATGAATCAAAACTGATTCACACCCAAATAATTGTTTGCCGTCGCCAATACTTAACAATTGTAAATTCATTTTTGCCACTTGCAACATCAGGCTAATGGTCCTGTAGTCTCTACATTCTACAGTTTTCCTCTTTTATTGCAAAAGAATTATAGCTGTCATCATGATATCCTCTGGCGATACCACTTCCTCACATATCCTTTATGCAACTTCAAAATATCTTCTCTTCCCATCCTTCGCTAAATTCTTCCAAAACTCATACAGAATATTTTCCATCCCCACCACTTTCATAGCCTTCATATTGTGAAGGGCTCCATTGATTTCTACATCGAAAATCCCTGGTCTAAAGGCCTGTTTACACAGTACAGTAACATGTATGGGTTAATGTCTAAATGTACGAACGTGAGAATGAACGCCAAAATGCACCATGTAACCGCCTAACTTGTGCGAATGAATGCACAGAAAATTAAACCAGTTTTAATTTGGTTCATGCATTCGTACATTTCCGTTCTCAAAAATCATTTATGCAGACAGACATTAACTCGTACGTGTTAATGTATCATGTAAATGGGCCTTAAGATTATCCTCATTCGCTTCACTTTCCTCTTCTATTTTCAGTCTCTCTGGCCTCTTCCCGCTGTATTTCAAGTCCTACATATCTCCTATTCCTATCACCTACTCTTAACTTTGTAATGCTTCAACCTGGCTTGTCTTTTGCTCTCTGATAGTGACTTAATTTAGGCTTGCAGCTGGCCTGGATCTCTCCTTTGTGAAACTTCCATTTCTTCATACTGTATATTCCACTAACCCTCGTTTTCCCTCTTGGTTTCCTGCCTTACTCTATAATATATTTAAAATTAAATCGTATGCCCCAATCTATGTCCATGTTCATTCTCTTCCTTCTTCCCTCCATGTTGTGTATTAATTCCTTCATGATCCAAGGTGTCTTTATCTGTTAATACTATGTATCCAATTGACTTCTCTGCCAATTTGACAGTTATTGCTTTAATCTTGTCTTCCTCTTCAGTCTGTATTTTCCCTATTTCCTGGATATTATTCTCAAATAGATCGTGATATTCAAATATCTTATTCCTTGTCAGTACTTCTATGCTCTATTTACTCTCCCTATTGATTTTCTGATACTTGTGAATCTTATATTGCATTTCATTAGCACTAGGTTGTGGTCCGAATCCACATCCACCACAGGGAAGTTTCTCTAGCTTTGCTCACTGTTTTTAACCTTTGACTTACCATGATGGACTGTAAAACATGCGTTCATAATAAATAACTTGTTCCTTCTTCAACATTCTACAACTTTCACCCCGTTATTTTGCATTCCTAGTACTAGCTTGCCTACTTTTTTCTATCCCTCCCTTTTCAAACTGAAACCTTTAAGTCCCCCAAAACATTTTTTTCTTACCCTGGACTTGCGTAAATTTTTCCTCGAGTTGTTTTGTACAACATCTTCTTCCTTGTCTCAATGGTCACTAGTCTTCATTTACTTGTGAACCTCTGCAAGGTTGGTGAGTGGAGGCTCAATTTCTACCACCTGATACTTAACACTTACGAGCTTTACATCTACCACGCTGCTAATCAACTTCCTATTTAATACCACTAGTTGACTTTCCTTCCCACCCCAATTTGGGAAGTGAGACATGGCAAGTTTAAAGTTCCATGTAAACCACCATAAGTGGTGGAATACAACAACAATATAATTTTATGCAATACAATCCCACTTTATGATGGGTTCAACTTGATGGAATAGGAATGTAATCTGAGCTGCTTTTGGGCATGCTTGGTTGATTATTTCTCTACTCCTGCATTATGCCATCAATAATTTAATAATCTGCTTAACATGTTTATCGAACATAGTTTTAAAGAGAAAAATTAGCATCTCCGAATGCTATTTAAATTGATTTTTTGTCTGTTAATAATGTCGATGCAACATTTGATGGAATTCTTGGTGTGATCTGTACTCTGGAATGGATTAATGCTGTAAAGCAAGGGTCTATTATATTTTATTTTTTTATTCAACTGGTTAAGTTGGTTATCAACTTGTTATTGCCAACACCAGGGCCCCCATACTTTTTATTGGGGTGTGCGTGATTTTAATAGTACAGTGATAAGCTGCTTTTCACTTTTAAAATATAGGAGAAGAAGAGTACTGACTTGTAGTGACTTATCAGTTGTGAGTGACTGACATTTGCGAGCTGGCACTCGTTCACAAATGACTGAGGACCTGTGTCTTACAGAGGATTGAGGAGCTCATTTTTCACTATTCTAGGCGTGAATGAACTGCTGTGAATGTTGAAGCTTGTGATTGTGGAAGCTACTATAATCGGTTGTGAATGAATTTACTGTTGAAATTATATATGAGAGTACATTGCTCGGGAATGATTATTTCCATCTTGGTATTGCACTTGGAGGAATATTTTAAAATGCCTTAATTTAATTTTAGTCAGTTAAATTAACTGGTGGTTAGTGGTGGTTTGTCAATTCTATGTTACTATACATACATACATACCTTCTTCTTATATCGGGAAGATTACTTACAATTAGAATATTTATAACATTTTGACTTGTCTCTTTTTGCCGCTGAAGTTGCTGCTGTTTTTATGAAAATCGTTATAATAAGCTGTGTTCATAAAATAATGTTAACCCTTTTAGTGCAGCGTGCCGATATATCGGCTTTTACGTATTGTGCCAATATATCGATTATTGTTGTTAAATTTGAGAACATTGAAATTTAAAAAAACTTATGTATCAGAAAATGTATAAAAATGTTGTGATTATTGTCCAATATAGTCTCATTAATTAAAAAAAAACTGCTTAAAGATATCTAAAAAATTAACTATATGATGTTTATTTTTCCTAGTTGCTACATTTTATTAAAATACCCTCCGCATTTTTTGGCTGTACCCTGGGAAGAAGGATAGCACTTAAAGGGTTTATGGTTTTATTTGCATTTTAGGCATAGGGATTGCAATGAGACATGAAAGCATGATTATAGTAGAAGAATTATTCCACGTCAGAAGTAATTCTAATATTACATGTATGAATAATGTTTAAATGAAGCTTTCCCGCCCATTTCATTTGCACAAAGCTCTTACATCAAGTATTTAATCATTCCTTCACTCCTCAATAAATCACCTTTCAGCCACTTATCAATATATGTCTGTACTTGATAGTGGATTGTTCCTTAGTCATATGAAGATTTCAATTATACCCTTTTATACTCATTCAAACCCATTGAACCATTTCGGAGAGGTGTTCTTGCACTGCACTCTGTCTTTGAAAAGAGTTAATAACTGCATTGCTTTGTCCTCCCCCATAATAATAATTTTTTGGAAAAAAATTTACTTTTCAATGATTCCACTGGCAATGATAGCTACACCCTCCTTCATTCTCTCCATTCAATTTGAGATTGAAAAGCTAAGGTAATTACCTTAATATAAAATGATTCAACCCTTTAATATGAGGAAAGATTTCCCCTTAATATTGGTATTAATTGTTTTTACAATTAACTCGGTGTTCTTACTCATCTTATTTTTATTTTCATATTTTTTGAGGAGGTTATAAATGGAGTTTTCTCTTCCAGGAGTATGAAATTGACAAGGTTTTAGGCATCAAAGGGCCTGATGATGTAGCCAAAATGGGTATTAAAAAGTATAATGATGAATGCCGAAAAATTGTAATGAGGTACTCGGATGAGTGGGAAAAAATCGTTGCAAGGCTTGGGAGGTGGATAGGTAAGTCAATTTTATTGTTTAAAGCCATTTTTGTATATTAAACAGCTAGGTTTTTTGATGACAACGCCATAGCCAAATAAATTTATTGGGGTTTTATTTGGGAAGGAATATATTTTTGGAGGATCCATTTGAAGGGGTTTTCATAAGATGGCTGGTGTCCTAAAAACCCCTGCTGCACACAATTTTTAGGCGGCTTGCTTGGTAGTGTGTAGATTTAGATGAAGGTAACTAAATTAATCTATCCTAAATTTTTCAGGGTGGATTGAACCCCTAGCTTCCTCACCCCCTTGATCACTATGGCCTTGACTATGAAATTGAATAATTACATAAAGATTCTTGCTCTATTACAAAATCTGTGAGGATGTAGAACGTAAAATATTCAAAGTGAAGTATAGAAGCAGCATCCAGGAGAGAAACTAAAGCTTCACTTCTAAAAACTTAAGCAAGTCGTTAAGTGGCTGGCATAGAATTAAAATCTCTTTGTTATCATAAATTTTGCACACCAACATATGTAGTTACCGTTAGCTTCCTCCAAAATGTATTTGACCTCCAAAATAGTGCCTTTTTGTGTAAAAATTAGCTGGCGAAAGCTCAAACTATTTGCTTGACACATTTTTTTTGTTGCTGATATGCCGATTGTGATTCATCTTTAATAATAAATACACCCATATTTTTCCATTTTATGATCCACCTATTTAAGCCATCTGTGGCAAAAGATTGATGGTCTTAACCCTTTGGCAGATAAGTAGATAACATAAAAAACTCGTGACCACTGCTTATTCTCTACTCAGCGTCGCACATCAACCTCAAATGGTTCATTAATAATTAAGAATACCTAGTGATAGTGACCTTCCTTCTATGGACTGTTCTTCCTAAACAAATGAATGATATCACCAATTCATGAAAATATAAATTATAAGTATAAACTTATATAAATAAAAATTAAACTTACTGATATCGCCAATTCATGAAAAGTGGGTGGCAACTTTTGTGTGTTTTCATTTGGAATGTATGAGAGATTGGCTGGATGAGGATGATTTTTTCCATTCTAACTTCCCTCTCTGTTCTTTTAATGAGTTGTGATTCTAAGTCTTAGTGAATGACTCAATTGGAGATGCCCTGTTATTGGCTTATGACACCATCCTGACGTATTTTTCTAACTCCACACCTCCTGGTTAGCAACATTATTTAGTCAAATTGATTACATATATTCATTTAAATATACTTAAAAATTTAATTGGACAAATTATTAGTGTAATAATGTGAGGTATCCCTGGATAATATTTTAGACATCTATTCCTCATATTTAATTCTAAAATTGGTAATTTTTAATATGTAATTAAATTTGAGGTACTTACCGTATATGTCTGAATATAGTCGCCCCTTTTTTTCCAAAAATGCCTGTGGTAAAAGTTAAGGGGGGGAATATATTCAAACGCATTTTTTTTTTAACTTTTCCCAAAACTGAAGCCTCAATATTAGGAGGTGGGGGACTATATTTGGAAAAATACGGTACTTACCATAAACTCTTGGCCATAATTTTGAGTTTGCCTATCCTAAATATTCTGAGACTTAATACTGGCCTTTATTTTTTCAGGTAATTTTTATTGTGATATCTCTTCTGAAGTTTTCTTACCTAATGTGAATGTTTCAATGTTGAAATAATTTTCCAGATGCTACTCATTAATGTAACTGTCAATTTTTATTTCCATAATGGAATTTTTGATCCCAATACAGTAGCATTTTTTTAAATGTTATGCTTAATATTTGTGATATTTCCTACTTGTCTAATGGGTTTAGCTGAAATATTTGTGTTGAATTACATTCTGTAAATGATTATAGTATGTAAAACAGTAAAGTTATTGATTTTTTACACAATTAAATTAATTTTTAAGTCTAATTTTTCAACTGTGCATGTCATCTTAATCATTTCATCATCTTATGCTGTTCAAATTTATGTTTGGGATTCAAATACTCAGACTGTAATTTGCATAGCAACTAATAATTGCTATAAAATAATTCTAAATGTGATTCTTTCAGATTTTAAAAATGATTACAAGACTCTGTACCCATGGTTCATGGAGAGTGTATGGTGGGTGTTTAAGGAATTGTACAATAAAGGCTTGGTGTATCGAGGAGTCAAAGTGATGCCTTACTCAACTGCATGCAGCACTCCGCTTTCTAATTTTGAGTCTGGACAAAATTACAAGGAAGTTGTAGACCCTGCTGGTATGTTCCTTACGTTGTTAAACCTGACTAGATTTATTTAATCCCTCGACTAATTTACCCTAATTGATTCTGTCAAATTTGCCATGGCTGAAATCATTTGTCCTTATCAGGTATGGACCTCCTATTTCATTCATAAGGTGGTTGTACCTATCCTGTATTTTTGCTTTAAATCTATGTATTTCTCACATCATCTTGATGAGTGTGTTCAATGGGTTCATGTGGATGGACTGGTTATGCCATCAATGTCATTGTTTATTACTATTTCAATATATACTTTAACGCTAGAACCGCTGAACTTTCCAACCCCACCACAACAGCGGAATGGGACTTTTTTGTCCCATTGACAAAATACGTTGATCCTGTCATGCTTAAGTATAATTGACGTTTTTTTGTGGTTTGTTTGAACAAAACACGTGTTTATGTAATGTTTAAAACGTTTTATTAAGTATAGCTAGGAATACAGTAAACTTATTTTGACGTGTTGGTTGCAAGCTCAGACCTGCAGACGCGCCGGGCAGAGGTGACGCGACCGGCGCTGCGAGAGTAGACAGCCGGCGCAGTGCACAGATTATTCCCTTCTGCACTTCCAACTGGCAGAATAACGGTATCTGTGCTTTGATCCCCTTCGTAATAAACTGTTATTATGCTAAATACAAAATTAGTGTACAAAAAAACTGAAATTGTATGTTTTCCCCATATGGGACAAAAAAGTCCCATCCCGCGGTTCTAGGTAAATCGTCGTTTTTCTCGCTAACCGAACATCGTACAATATTTACGATATGACCATTCGAAAGAGCATAAAAAATGAGTATAAGTCAGTAAATTTCAAAGGGATCAAACGACTAGTACATGAATGGCAAACATTTGCAAAGGGTGAAGGGACAAAAAAGTCCCGTCCGTGGTTCTAGTGTTAAAAAACTACCTATTCATTTCATAACCCTTTAGAGAACCATGTTAGTGAAAGTTAATATCTCTCCTTAAACATATGTGGGAAAATTCTTGTCTCTTATGAAATTCAGCTTAAGCTGTTATCATTTACATTTTATTTGAATGAGGAAATCAATTAACGTAATTTTGTGTTGTATTATTCAGTGATTGTCAGCTTTCCTCTGGATGATGAACCTGCTGTGTCTATGATAGCGTGGACAACCACTCCTTGGACATTGCCCAGCAACTTGTCTCTTTGTGTTAATCCTGAGCTGCAGTATGTGAAGTTGACAGGTTAGTAGGTATTTAATTCATGTGAATGCATTCTATTCATGTGGTATATGTTAAAAAATCATCCCATACAGAAAAATTTTGCCTGAGAAAATCTCATTTGTGATATTTTATCATATTGTGTTGATTAATTTAAATATTCTCTGCAGAATCTCATACAAAACATTGAATGATAGCTGTTTGCTATTATCCCCATCTATCGCCATTCTTAAATTCCGCATTTGTCGAGCATTTTCATCTATGTTACATTTAGTGTAAGTTGATCCGTAAGAAATTTTTGTGTGATAATATTAAGGATGTGTCAGTTCTTAAATTTTTTTGGTTCTCGGTACCAGTCTGGTCTCCCCATCAGTTCTCGGTTCATTCATCCATAGTGACCTATGATAAACTGAAAGAATGGCACCTTGCCATGGATGGAGGCAGGCAAAAAGTCAACTCATTTGAAAGCGGCCACGGCTACTGAAATGTTACAATATTGGCGATAGCAACAAACTGAGGAACCCTGAAATGCGCGTGTTAGCCAGCAACTCTCAAAAGAAAAAAAACATGGACGCCATGCAATCGTAAAGTAATATATGCGTTTTTTAATCTCTTTTTCACTTTTGGCCTTAAATACGCTGCAGACCATATAGGGTTTGGGTCAAATTCTAATCCTCGCTGCCATTCCGAGCCGGTTCCGAAGTACCGACTTTATGCGATCAGTTCTTGATACCGGTTCCTGAAGCCAAGAACTGACAGTACCAATAACGGGAAAACGGAACCGACCCATCCCTAGATAATATAGCTTGTCAATGACGAAGACTGACGTTGAAGGTAATGTAGGTACGATTAGTGGCGTGCATTCATATTGATTTTCAATGCTGAACAGCAACATGCAATAGCCATATGCAATACCTTATAATTAGCCTTAATTTTTATGTATTTGAAGACTTGTATGAATTTGTCCTTTATTTCTAGTATAAAGTAATGATGTCTTATAAGTTACTTTGAATCTTTTTTTAAATTTTTAGAAAATAAAAGAATCTTGATATGGTTCACTTTTTATGTGTAATGGGCACATAGGTTTTGTAATGTAGTTGCATCTTCGGTTGACTATTCAAGAAATTATACACCTGTATTTATACAAAAATTGAACTTGGAAAGAAGTGGTAAAATTTCCTCTCTGCACCTGATTTTTGGTAATGCAGATGTGAGCATGATCAGTCTCCTGAAAATGTAACAATGTCACAAAATTGGCTTTAAGCCCATTAAACACCAAAATTGAACCTTACAAGGATTTTTTCTTTACTTTTCCTAAGTGCAGAGGTTTCACTTAATTAAGCATGAAATTATTGGTAATATTTAATATTTCAGTTAATTTTTTGCCATTGACGTTGATCATTTTTGTTGCAGACAATTCAAATGGAAAGACTTACATCATGATGGAAGCTCGTATTGAGAGCTTGTTCAAAAGTGAAGATCAGTACACAATCCTTGAGAAATTTAAAGGCGTAACTTTGAAAGGGCGTCGATATGAACCCCTGTTTCCTTATTTTGCTCATGTAAGTACAATTCTATTTTCTTTTATGATCATTGAAGTGAGATAATAATGCCGAAATTTTTTGGTACATCTGTCAGCAGCTTAGGTTTTTTTTTATTGAATCGAATTAAAAAGCTTTATTAATTTTTCATTTGATTAGTATTGGTATCATATTTAGCGTGAAACAAACTCCCTGCTACGGAACAAGGTTTTATGCTAATGAAGTAATAAATGAGTTTTATTCAGAAGGGAGAATGGGAGTAGGGAAGAACCGTCATCAGGGAAGAATGTGAATATTTTCCTTGATAATGGTACCTAATGGAATTGGTCATCATTTGATCAATTTTAGCTGAGATTTGATCTTTTTACGTGGCTCGAAATTTCAGGAAAACTCCTTCATTTTTTGTATTGATTCAAAAAGAAATTATAATAATTAATAGCTGACATGGTAGCCCAGATCTTTATTTTGTCTACAGATAGCCAATGATGGATATTTAGTGCTGATTTATGTCCACAGCTGAAGCAAAAAGGAGCATTCACCATTTTGGCTGATGGCTACGTCACAGAAGAGTCTGGTACTGGCGTGGTCCATCAGGCGCCATATTTTGGTGAGGATGATTACCGAGTGTGCTTGGCAGCTGGAATAATAACACGTGATCAAGATATGATATGTCCTGTCGATGCTAGCGGCAAGTTTGTGAAGCCAGTCACAGACTTTTTAGGACAGTATGTGAAGGTGAGTTGTATGAGCCTCTTTTGTCTGTGTGTTATTTTGATTTTGCAGAATCAACATTGCTCCCATATCATTGCTGTGGTACTGATGAGTTTTAAATAAGTGAGGTGATATTTTTAACTCTCTTAACACTAGAATGGCTGAACTTGCCTGCCTACCAAGAATGCCTAAGCGGTCCTTTAGACTGCAGTTAATAAATGGTGTGAAAACAGTTTTTTTAATGCTCATTTGATGGTAAATATGTAATCTGAGAAAGGATCGAAAGTCTTTTTATACAAATTTTTAGCATTTTTTATTTATTTGAAAAAATTATTACAATGAAATTGTGTATCATCATTTTACAACCATGCTGTGGAAGATGTCCATTGGAGTCACCTATTTTGCTCAAAAATTGTTGTTAGATGTTTCATAATCTTAAATCTGTTAAAACTTTCGTGGCTACTCATCATGTTAGTTAAAAGCTTTTGGGCTATGTTGCTGCATCAATTTTCAGGTAGCATTAAGTATTATTATTCATCGTCACCATGAAATAGATTTTGTCCATCATTATTTGGTCCATCCGAGTCACCTTGCCACCATACTATGTACATGGTTCTCACAGTATTAGTTGTAAGGGGTAATGAGCAAAATAAACCCATCCCTCACTTAGCACAAGGGATGAGTTTCATTGGGTCTTTGCACTGATAGAATTTGCATTTTTCGAGATCATTTTAACATGGGGGAGATAGGGATGCATTCCCGGTAGCATAATTGTTGGTTAACGAATTTCCTATAAATCATGTATAGTATTCCTAGATTACCGCATTAGAAAACCATATTTATAGTTGAAAATATTTTTAAAGATTGTAGGTTTGGGGTAAGTTTCTCCAAGGAATGAATTTGCACTATATTGAAATTTTGCTAAGCAAGGCATGGGTGTAGCTATTTTCTGAAATGTGTTTCACATTCAGTTATAAAACTTTCATGCTGCACTTGAAATTTTATCGAGTACTCACATGAGTAGTGTATGTAGTGAATTCCTCTGATGCTCAGCTATAGTAATGCATAACATTTTCTCAGAAGATACAACCTATTGAGTGCCTCTGGCAAAATGACTGCTGCGGCATTATTGTTGACCTCCTTCATTGGATGCATGTGATAAATCTGAAATTTAATGAGATGTAGCACTTAAGGCATAAAAATTATGAAGTATATATGAAATGCGTACCGTATTTCTCCGAATATAGTCCCCCTCTGAATATAGTCCCCCCCCCAATTTTGAGGCTTCAGTTTCGGGAAAAGTTAAAAAAATGCGTTTGAATATACTCCCCCCCTTTACTTTTCCACAGGCATTTTTGGAAAAAAAGGGGGGACTATATTCAGACATATACGGTATGTATATACAGTAAACTCTTGATTTTACGAAGTCAGTGGGACCGGAAAATTGGCACTTCGTAAAATCGAGTTTCGTAAATTCAAACCTTTTTCATAAGTCACGAAAAAAATGTTCGCTTTTGTTTCTTCCGCCGTTTTTTGTCTTTAGTGGTCTTATTTAAATGTTTTCGGTGGTTATTCTCGGTATAATTCATAGAAAAGGCTTTTTGCTATCGATTTATGATGTGAAAAATCGTTAAATAATTATACCACCATTAAATTCCCATTTCTTGTTCATACTTCAACATCAACGATCGCTAAAGAAATTCCCGACCAGTTTAGAAAAGGTAATCAAATAATGAATTGCAATGTTTATTATAAGAATTAACAGTAACAAATTTGTGGTTAGGAGCCAATAGCTACTATTAAGTATGCAGAAGATAGATATTTGTTTCTGACACCCACGGAATTTTAGCGGCAGCCGGCCTAACCGCCATTTATGTCGCCCTCTATCGCTCAGTGACGAGAAAAAAAGAAAAACAAGGGTCTTAGCCCGTTTCCAAAATAACCTTCGTAAGTTAATATTTCGAGATTTTCATAGTTTTAGCACTAAAAAATAGTCGCGCCATAATCGTAAATAAATATAGTGTGGAAAGAGCAAAGAAATTAATTTCAATTGAAAAGTCAGCTGAGAAGAAGAGAGACAATTATAAGCGCGGCACCATTTTCCCGATAGTGGAAGATACATCTTCCGCCTCTCTCCGGTTAATAACTTCCCCCCGTTGCAGGTAAAGATGAACCATGCCCTTCTCCACAATCGGGGAACGTTCCCAGTGGGTGGGGTGAATAAGAGTGGTATGGGGATTGCCTGAGGGAAGAAGTGTGGTCAGCACAAGGACTGGTGGAGGGGGCAGGACAAAGAAGGGTGGGGAAATGGCCTTCAGCTCTGCCTCAGTCTACTTTTGGGGGCCGTATTTTTTTGCGACGCACACAAGCTCAGTCTCCTTAGGGAGGGAGTGAATGGGAAATGCTGGGGAAGGAGGGGTTTGGGATGCTTAAGGTGGGTGTCAGCAAGATCAGCCAAAGGTGGCAGGAGGGAAGGGACGGCTTTGGAAAGACAGAACCCCAGCATGGGAGAACGGGGAAGCGCGTGAGAAGAAAGTTCATGGTTAGACTTGGAAGTGCGTTTTCATTACGAGAAGCCTGAAATATAAATTGGAGGTAAATAGAGCCCAGTACTTAAGATATTTAAGTTGTTCATTCACAAAGGCCGATATATACACGAAAAGATATTATGGCGCGGATTGCATGTATCAACGTCCATTTCGGGATGTTATTAATTTCTGTTCCCATTTATAAAAGTAGCAAATAGATTTGAAGGAATGATAATCATGAATAAAAATATCTAAATCGATATCCAAACGCACATGAGCAAAATAGATGAATGTATACATACCGATCCATCGCAAGTAATACCGCTCAAGCTTCTTCCGGTATAGGACTTTAAAATCATGGATAATGCCTTGGTCCAAGGGCTGGGACTTGCTAGTCGAGTTCGGGGGTAAAAAGAGGACTCGAACATTAGCTAATTTTAGATCTTCCACGTATTTATGAACGGTGGCATTATCCATTATTAAAACAATTTTGCTGTTCTCTCCAGCAATTTTTCTCTGTAGACGTATAACCGTTTGCTGGAAAATTTCTCGGGTCATCCAGCTGTTTTTATTTGCATGGTAAAAAACGGGGAGGGCTTCCAATTTTACATGTTTTAAGCACCGTGGCCTTTCAAATTTCCCAATGACAACGGGCTTATTTTGTCCGTGCCCGTTTGGTTGACGCACAGCCCCCCAGTAACACGCACTTTACTCTTTTTCCCCCATGGCACCTTTGCCCTTTGAAACCCAGGGTTGCGTCAGGTAATGCATTAAAAAATAGCCCAGTTTCAGGGGCCAGCGAGGGTGAGCTCGTCGAGGAAAGGGTCCCGGATTAGGGACCCTTCGAAGTGCTTCGGCGAAAAGTAGTCAAGTAGTCTTCGAAGTACGTTCACAGCAGTGCAAAGGGTTAATTAGGGGTGTACGAAATACTCCGCGCGACCTTCCTGACATGTTAAACTACGAATTATTGTCGATGCTATGTTTACGAACAGGCACGTAAATAGGGGCATAATGTCAGCCGCGATATTTTAACTGAACTCCTACTCCCCCTAAATTCCCACAGTGAGGTTTTTGGCGACCCATTTCTCTCCAAAGTTGCATTATCATTTACGATTTCGCACTTTTGATGGACCACAGTTGGAAGCGCTGATTTTTTAGCTACTTACGCCGGCGTAACTAGTTTTGTTGACAAATTTTTCGCCGTAGTTCGTATAAACGAATGCCATTTGCTCCTAGGGACCGAGCCGAGGTTCGTAAATTCAAAAAATTTCGTATAATCGAAACTTCGTATAATCGAATAGCGCCATGTATTTAGCATAGGCTTTTCACCGGGACCGCAATATCACTTCGTATAATCGAAAACTTCGTAAAATCCTGCTTCGTAAAATCAAGAGTTTACTGTAGTTTTTTTACATCATTTCAGTTTAATTAATTAATTATGTGAAAAAATTTACACTATATGAAAAGTATATGCAATTATTGCTGTGTTAAAAAATTTACGATGGACTGCAATGGAGTCGATATATTGGCCATCAACCATAGGAGGGCTAATTTCTATGAAAGAAATGGGAGGTCTTGGGCTGTAATAACCAAGCTTTTTTGTTGTCCATATTGTATTTAATATTTCCATCATGAACTTGCAATTTTGAAAAACAAGGTTATCCAAGGTGAATTGTGTAACCTAATTTTATTGCTGTAATATTGATATCAGAGACCCTAGTTATGTCAAAATTACTTGACCAAAAATTCTGAGGTTTGTATTCACAAACTTGGCATGAATGTTTCTCTAGAGAAACATAAAAGAAAATATCATCTTTGTTTTATAACTGTCCATCAAGTATCTCACAGTTTTTCAGGGTGATAAATTGTGAAAATATTTATAAAAATCAAATTATGTGGTAGTATATGCCATGTAGTTGGTGGTGGTGTGACCATGACCTAAATATTCCTGTCTTAGAACAACACACTAAGGTTCACACCTCAATGGAGTATGATTGCTTTTGTGATAAATTAGTATGTATCAATGATAGTGTACTGTTTCGATATGTTTAATCAGAATTAATGCATACTCGCATTGATTTTTTTTAACCATAGGATGCCGACAAAAATATCATCAAACTTCTGAAAAGCAAGGATAGACTGGTGAATGCCAGTAGCACCAAGCATAACTATCCATTCTGCTGGAGATCAGAGACCCCTCTTATTTACAAGGCTGTTCCTTCTTGGTTTATCCGAGTAGAGTCGTTGGTGAAAGATCTTCTGAATTCTAACCAGCAGACATATTGGTGAGTAGCCACAAAGTAAATTCTTATTAGAGGATATCCCAGGGATCCTGAGCCACTACAGTATGAGGAGTATTTTTAGCATTCAAGCTATGTACCACCTACCAGTTTCCGCTATATCTTAGTACTTCCTATCCATGTTCTACTAATATTGTACTCCTTTATTTTATTTGTTTTAAAAATGAAATATCATAAGGTGTCCTAATTTAAAACTTAATGTAACCTCACATTGATCTTGGCTACACCCAGAAAGATTAAATTTATATTTTCCCTGTAAGTTTCTATCAGTTCCTTAAATATCTGTGGCCAAATTATGATTCAGTGATAACTCTTTGGAGATACGGTATATTCAATTTTATCCACATTAAAATATTTCATCCTCTGCTTAATATTTTGCTTGTGGAAGATCATACCTGTTGATATGACTTTCGTACTCTGCCATGGGCATAGCACGTCAGTTGACGTATTGAGTCACTTTCATTTGCTATGGTAAACTGTAATTGTTAAATGGAAAATATGATCAAAAATATGTACCAAATTATTCTATCTAGTGATGGGTCGGTTCGATTCCTCGATTCTTCGATTCCTCAATTCTTGACCAAGAACCGGAATCGATAACGAGTACTTGCCAAGGTGAAAAATCGATTCCGATTCCAGTAGTACTTGAAACCAGAAATTTATATAAGACCGCGTTTCCAACAGTCATTTGAATTTTCGCGCCACGTAATCATAATAACAAAACACATATTTTGTAGGAATGTGCGAGTACTCGAAAATTGAAATCGAGTCGAGCAGTTGGTACTCGACTCGAGCGTTTCGAGTAGATAGCATTACCAATGTCGAGTCGAGTAGTTAAGGTTACAGAGCTTTCGAGGCTAGGAAGCGCTGTCATGAAACTCATGTAATAATGCAGTTTTTAAAGCCGTTATGTCATTCTAATGCCTTGGCCTGGTAGTTTCAGCTTGCCGAATACACTATAGTCGTCGACGTGGACGCCGAATACCTTTACGCCAGCCCCGGCGGCCGATCGTCTTCTTTGCCCGGCGTACACTGGTCCGAAATCGGAAAAAGCTGGAATGAAGTCCAAAATGTCCTTTTTGGGGATAGAGACTTGAAAATTGGCGAAAATACTCATAAATCATTACCAGATATAGATTTCTATGCCATTTTACATAAATAGGACTCTTTAGTGAGATACAAGGGCCCAAAGATGACCAATTTTTCAATGCCACGCGAGATATTGTTTTTCCCCAAAAAATCTTTGAATTTATCCAGGTGGTTTTGCGTTGGTATGAGTTTTATATAATGAAAAACGCAATATTCCTTTGACCTGGTGCTTTGCCTTTACTTCCAATGACTTTTGAAGATTTTGGCCCTCATCTGTCTGGTTTTACAACTCAAAATGGCCGACCCGTTTTTCACGTGAAATTTGACATAAAGTAGACATTATCTTTCGTTTACGAAAAAATAACTCGGAAAATTTGAACCACAATATAAAGTAGTGATTTCTAAAGAGTACTAATTTGAAATCGTGGAAAAAAAGTTTGCGACGAAGGAAATAAGTGCGATTTTTCAATCGCGCATCAAGACTGAGCTACACGCCGCGGAACTCTGAGGCTCGGTAACTGAGGCCGATTTTTCAAGTTTTTTCAGACATTAGTCTTGAAAATCGTCATTTAAAGATTGGATAATCGTCTTCATTGACTTAAAACACTAAACTGAGGATTTTAAAAAGGATTATGTATAGATCGACTTGACCATTTAGCGCATTACTCGAGTGAAAATACTAAGGATTGGATATATTTCGGAACCATCCCACGCATAAGAAATATGGCTCGGGTATTGAAGTAAAGTGAAGAGATTAAGTCAGCATGCTTAAGAGAGAGAAAAATGAACTGTTTCCGTGAAATGCAACAACCGATACCCTTTTTCTCTTTCCACCTTCGCCGAGGTGAGTCGCGTGGAAGAGGGAGTTTTCACACCACAAGGCTCTTTTAGCTTTTTTTATTACTGCGTCCGTCCGATGTGATAACTTAAAAAAAGCAATAGATTTTAAGGTTGATTAAATGACGTGAGAAGTATAGAATTTTTTTGGCTCTAAAAAACTAAAGTTTAGTTCCATAGTTCGTTTGCTTCGTCCTCTTGAATTCCAGAAGATTTAAGATCCAAAAAAATCGTTGATACAATTTTTAATAAAAATTCTAGTCTCCGAAATCTTGCAATTTTGGCGGGAAAGTACTTGCCCAGTCACACAAGTGTGTAGCAAAAGGCAATTTTCTGCAGGCAGTAATACTGTAACATGGAGACGTCAAAACCTGCTGTCTGAGCATGTAGAATAATTGGTTTTTCTGCTTGAGAATTTTAAAGGGTCAAATATTACATGATTCATATACGTAGTATGTAATCTTTATTATAGCTGTGAAAATGACTATACTCAGGGCTTTCCCTTGTAGTTTGGTTACATATACGACTTAAATGGTAGACATATTACTTGAGGTTCATCAATTTCAATTGTGCCCATGGAACTATTGAAGACATTAATTTTCATTCATCTCCTACTTCTGACAATAGCCATCAACGATCCTCATTATATTTTCCATCTTACATTAGGCTAGACATTCACCATAGAAAATTGGAGTATAATATATTGTATTGTATTGGAGTAGAATAGTATGCACTGCTGTATTGCCTGGTTCAGAAATTATCATACTCGCCTCGATACTTGCGAGTAATTTTCAACTCGACTCGAGATCGACTAGGGAGCCTGTGACAGGTATATGGTCAAGATACAGTTACGTATTTGGAAAAGTACCCAAAGTCACCATAGCAAACACTGTTGAAGCTGAAGTGGAAGCTTATTTATCAGAGATGAATGCACCACCAAATTCCTTCCCTGGGAAATACTGGAAGACATTAATAATAATTCTTATTCTTCACCACCACACACCACCACACACACTTCACACCACTTTTCAGGTGTTTTGAAATTAGCTATTATATTTCAATTACATGGTGACGATATGAAAGATGCTTTTGTCAACCGACTCTTTCACAGAGTAATATTTTTTAAAGTGGCTTTCTTGTTGCCTGGAATTAAGTGTTATTTTTCTTGGAATAATAATATTAATAATAATAATTAATTGTATCTCCTACCCAAGGCTTAAAGTATTAGCGAAGAGGTTTCTTGCCATACCGCTATCCACTGTGTTCAGTGAAAGACATTAAGTTCTCCAGGAAAAATATGTGATGTAAAATGCAACAGGCTTAATCCTGACAGAGTGAAGATGCTTTGCTTTCTGAGCAAAAATTTAAAGTCTGTAAAATGAGACTAAATTTGTGAGACATTATTGATAATGATAAAATATTATCTATAAAACATGCATATTAAAGGAGATACTTTTATTTTAAATTTAAACATGAGTGCTAATATTCTAAAGTGATACCTATCATGTAACACCACTTTTCAGGTGTTTTGAAATTAGCTATTATATTTCAATTACATGGTGACGATATGAAAGATGCTTTTGTCAACCGACTCTTTCACAGAGTAATATTTTTTAAAGTGGCTTTCTTGTTGCCTGGAATTAAGTGTTATTTTTCTTGGAGCCTACGGCATCAGAATCGATGGAATCGGTATCGGTAGAATCGGAATCGAAATGTCAGAATCGGAATCGGGATCGGAATCGATAAAATTTTGGAATCGACCCATCACTAATTCTATCCAATAATTACATTCAGAGTTTTAGCAATTTTTGAAAAAAAGTGATGCATTATTGGTAATAGAGCATACACCAGACATATTGATGCATGCACATAAAAACCATTAGAGTTAGAAAAGAGTTCAAACTCAGTCAATTTGTTGAAATAATTATTATATGCTGTCATTACTCACTTTCTTCCATTAAAAAATCTGAAAAGGTTTTATAAATTCCATTAGAGTTAGAAAAGAGTTAAAACTCAGTCAATTTGTTGAAATAATTATTATATGCTGTCATTACTCACTTTCTTCCATTAAAAAATCTGAAAAGGTTTTATAAATTCCTGCATAATTATTCAGTTGCTTTATTCCATCTTCCTGATATCTTGGGTTTTTTTATAGATTAAGTTTCTATAGATTTTAATTAGGGGTGAGCTGATAATAAATTCCGATATAAATACTGGCTGCTATTGGACTATTGGCATATCGGTATCGGAGCACCGATACCATTCATACTCTGGTAACTAGGATTGAAATATTGGACCAGATCAAGTTATCGGTTCTAAATATCGGTTATCGGTACTAAATATCGGGTATCGGTTATCAGAAAAAAAAGATTATTGGCTCACCCCTAATTTTAAGGTATCCTAGTCATCTTGATGGAGGAGTTGTAATGGATGAATTAACTTGTTTTATGAAGTGATTTTTATTTTTGAGGAGCAAATAGGAGATATGGAGTGACAAATTTTAATGTTGATACAATTGTCTTTTTAGGGTTCCTGATTTTGTGAAAGAAAAGCGATTTGGCAATTGGCTGAAGGATGCGAGGGATTGGGCTGTGAGCCGTAATCGGTATTGGGGTAATCCCATTCCTCTCTGGGTCTCGGAAGATGGGCAGGAAGTTGTGTGCATTGGCAGCATCAAAGAGCTTGAAGAACTGACCGGAGAGAAAATTACTGATCTGCATAGAGAAAGGTAGGTCATCCAAGTATTTAATATTTTTATGTTGGCCTTACTTCATATCATTTCATTAAAGATTTCTTTCAGACTAAGTGACTAATATCATTCATCATACTGATAATCCTTGAGTTACATAAGCCTTGTCTAATGTAAATCCAGACTTACATTGGAAGCATTCGAATGTAGAGATTTTATTGATCTCAAATTGCAAGTGTGAAAAAGTGATAGCTTTGCTAGCAGAGAAATCGTTAAGTGGTTGTTAAATTGAACAGTGACACATGCAAAATTTTCCCACTCTTACTACTCTGCATAGGCAGTAGTCAGTACATTTAATTAAATCAGTGTTTTAAAAAATTGTTCAAACATTTTTAAGTCTTTTTCTTAGTGATGTATTTATTGTATTTTCATGACCATCACAGATGATTTGTGGCCCTAATAACTGAATTAAAATTTCTTGTTACAGCAGAGTCCCGATTATCCGGGTGCGATCTATCCGTGCATAAGTTCACATTCCTTCAATGTTTTCTGTGATCTTCATTTAAAAAATAAAATAGGACCCAAAAGCAGCAGAATATTTGCATTTTAATGCATGGCTACACCGAGCCTATTATTTCCATTAGAATTCCCTTCGTAAAATGAAATTATTTTATTTACTTGCTGACGAGGAATGTTTCAAGTTTACTTGGAGGTCTGATTGCAGACGACAATGAGTGGCGGGAAAAAATCTCCTGAGTAATTTTAGAAGAAAGAAAAATGTTATCTATGATCATTAAATGTATATTTCATGTAGCAAATGCGCAATTGTTGCAGTGGACTCGCATGCAATTGAATACGGCCCAAGGGAACCGTGGATTTTGTTGCACTCGGTCATGTTTACGCCGTGACTAGTCGAGGTCAAACTGGGGAGAAGGGGATAGTAGAAGTGAAGGCAGCGAGGGAAGTGAAAGTAGCGATAGCATGAGTCATAGCCAGGCACTCGCCTGCATAGACAAATTGCCAAAAGCCCTGGTTTCCTATAACTGCTGCTGCGCAATAAAGTGATTACGTGCCCAATACCTTCACAGAAGCTCCGTGTCCGTGTTATTTTAACATGATCGGCATGTATGATCGCGTTCAGTGATCATGGAACTGCGTCCTGCAGCAGTTGCATACTGGGCAACTTGCGCAAGACACTACTACGCAGCGTGGTGCCTGATGTTGTGGTTTCCAAGGTCGTGCAGCGGTTTTAAAGCATTTGTGCAAACCAATTTTCAGAATCCAATATCTCACAGACATGAGTGTGTGGTTTTCAGAAACCAGGCATTACATGGAGCAGGGATACGAGTGCAATCAGGTTATCACTGCTACAAAAAGATCGCAGTGGGAAAAGATAGCTGTGAATGATTTCGGAGAGCAACCTAAAATAACAGACAATGAGCAAAAATAATATTAAATTGTCCGATTTACATAAATTATGAAAATGACGTGAAATTTAAGTGAAAGTTTGGATTATTTGTGTTTTCCGATTATTCGTGCCGCCTCTCGCCATCATTAGCCATTGGGATAATCGGGAGTATGCTGTTGTTGAAAATTTGGGCTTCTTTTATTATTTTAATGCCTTTTGGCCGAAAATGGTGCTTATTTGTTACAAAAGGAGTGTACTTGGGATCCTAAAAGTATGCATACTCTTTTTTGTAATGGAGAATGGATTAATCAAGCTACTTAACTTTTCCATTAATTGTATTGTGAGTAACGTAACGGATTTCATATGTACTTGAATACATTCACTTTCACCCTATTTTCTGTTGAAAAATTAACTCTACTAGCAAGATTTTTTCTATGATTTTGACTTTCCACCTGGCTAGCAGTTTATCCATTCCTCAAAGATCATGCTTGGTAAAGTAAGAACCTGAAAGTCTGGAGTCATGTAGAATTTTTCTTATCAGTGAGTGGTAGTTAATTCCAGATCATGTATATAATTTCAAATCCAATATGTTGCTATAGATGGTATTTCTCCTCCAGCAATGCCTAAACATAGAACCATAAAACTGCTATCTAATCTGTGGAAAATATGGCTGAATTGTAGAAACCTCATATTATAAAACCAAGATTTTTATGTTTGCAAATGCCTGATTACGATTCGTTTGAAGGCAAATGATTCTTCCAATGAGGAATTTTTGCACTTGAGGAACTATCGTGGAAGACTGTAAAGGCACGCCATTGTCTTTTCAATAGTTTTTTCAGATGGATCTGTCAACTTACAACATTATTCCATACATGTAGTTGGTCAATTTGGTGGAGAGAAATTCATTTGATGTTGCCTTCAAGCAGTTTATTAACCAGTCTTTTAAATAGTATATGTTTAGAAAGAATGAATTTTGTGTAATGCATCTCAAGAATCTTTATCATCTGGGGTACAAAGAACTATTGATGGCATTTTATTTCTCCATTAACCAATTCATGATTTCCTAGAAGAACTACCTGGCAAAAACTATAATTTACCCTTTGACACCTCTCTCAGATCTACTCATATTTCTTACCCATAACAATATGATAAGAGGTTTCAATGTGTGAGATTGCCCATACTGGTGTATTTGTTAGGTCTATGTTTGATGATTTTATTTCCTTTGAGTTTGGTTTTAAAGATTTTCTTTCCTTTGGAATAATTTTTTTTAACAACTTTTGCTCACCTTCAATTTCCATACATACTTGAATGTCTGTTTCTTGTTTTGAGGTTTCCATTAAAAAGTCACAATTTTAAAATGTAAGGTTTCTAAGAACCCATTTATTTGTCATCGCAGCATTGACCACCTAACCATTCCATCGGCTCGACCCGGGATTCCACCCTTGAAGCGAGTGAGTGAGGTTTTTGATTGCTGGTTTGAGTCTGGATCTATGCCATATGCCCAGCAGCATTATCCATTTGAGAATAAGAAGGAATTTGAAGAGTCTTTCCCGGCAGATTTCATCGCTGAAGGAATAGATCAAACTAGAGGCTGGTAAGTTCGTCTCCCGATGCATGTGTTAGTCCTAAAAGTTAGAGTCAATGGACCTATCCTGAAAGTGAGTCTGTTTGGGCATTTTTGAAAGTGCCATTAATCAAGTTAAATCGATTTTGAGTTCACTTGATGGAACACAACCATCTTTTATAACAGGTTATTAAATATCTCCAATGGAGGGCATATCTTTCTATTATTGCAAGTTAAAAACAATCATCATTGAGTATCCAATTCTACCCATTGTACCAAAGTACCAATAGATCTCTTCTTTGTTGGCAGTAGTTCATTAATTGTCGTATGAGATAGTTGTCCTACATCATCAAGTGAACTCAAAATTATAAGAACTGTATTCATACTTAGGGGGAATAAATGTTATCAGCCTAAAAGGTAAAATGCTGTCTGACTCTTATTGAGGCTTCGGCTCCACTTTTAGCCCTTACATTCGTTTTATCGCTCTAGTGCATGTCACATTAAAAAACCATATTACGATGCATTTCTTTCCACCTCTCTCCTTCTGTTTCTCTGAAAATCAATCAATACCATTTTCTGTTGTGCTTGTTGTAGACTACCATTCAAAATGATCCTGTAGTCAAGTGTAGTTGGATAGAAACATCATTTTTATGTTTGGATTGTATCTCTTTCAGGTTTTACACCTTGATTGTGATCTCAACTGCTCTCTTTAAAAAGCCCCCATTTAAGAATCTTGTAGCAAATGGATTAGTATTGGCCAACGATGGGCAAAAGATGTCAAAGAGAAAGAAGAATTACCCTGATCCTATGGAGGTGAGGTTTTTTTTCAGCTTTCCATATTTAATTGCATCCTTTGCCATATTGCTAATTTCTTTGGAAGAGTTAGCCATCATTACTATCCTTTCAATTGTTAAATTTATACCCTCCTATTATTATTAAGTTTGTATAATTGACCGATATTCCTATGGAGGAATCGGCATGTTAAGTTTTTATGCAAGTTAAATAAACTTCATAAATTAAGCCGTTTTGAAGTTGAGAATAAGTCATCAATATCCAGCTTTAACCTGGAATGGGTTCTATTTCCTCATATTTATGGCTGAGTTGCCATCTTAAATATATGTACTAATTATTTTTTCCCTATTTTCATAGGTTGTTGGTAAATATGGTAGTGATGCTTTGAGGCTATACCTTATCAACTCTCCTGTTGTTCGAGCTGACAATTTGAGATTCAAAGAAGATGGTGTCAGAGACATTCTGAAAGATGTCTTTTTACCATGGTATAATGCTTATAGATTCCTTATTCAAAACGTTGAGAGATTTTGCAAGGTAAGTTTGGTATATTACTGATGTAGTTTTATCTCGTAATTGCTACCTGCACATTGCCTGACTATACATTATGATTTGGCCTTCTCTCGGAATCAGGAAGAAAATGTTGACTTCAAATATAATGAGACTAACCATAAGCTCTCTCAGAATACTATGGATAAATGGATATTATCTTTCACACAAACGTTGCTGCAGTTTGTGAAGCAAGAAATGGCAGCTTACCGTTTATACACAGTCGTGCCTCGTTTGGTTAAATTCATTGATCATCTAACCAATTGGTATGTGAGAATGAACAGGAAAAGAATCAAGGTATGTATTTTTCTATCATAGTTAGAGTGCTTGCAAAATTTATTAGTATAATCGTAATTAGAGGTATGTCTGGATACTTCATTCAAGGGGTAACCATGTTGGAAGGTTGTGAGAATAATCGAATTTTGATTCATTAGACAGGAAGAATTAACATCTCTTCAAAAAATTCAATACAAATATGGTCAAAGAATGTGAATTCAATGTATTTGTTTGTATAGACATTCTAAAGTTGGTTTGATATCTATCAATGGTAAACGTGGTGGTGTGTACAGAGTGGCAGATCTATGGGGAGGGGCTAATGGGGCTATAGGCTATAGCCCCCCTTTTGGGTCGAAACATGCAGTGGATAAAATTGAAATTTTTGGAGGTAACCTATTTGTTCAAAAGTACATATTTAGTTAGGTATATTTTCCTGTAAATTTACCTGGTATAACAAATTAAAATACAAATAAGTTTAAAAGTTAGGGCCTATTTTACAGGCTTTGGTACTAATAAAACGACCTGCTACAAGTGCTTAACAGTGTCTTTTTTTAATCAAAGAATAACCCTAAAACTATCTTTTTAAAGTCTTGAAAATCCCAAATTTCTAAAATCTCTATAACCCCGATTTGACTAGGGAGGAATTCCGCAAACCTGCGGTTTGTCCCACTCCCCTACCCCCTTTGTTCAAACCTAGACTTGCCACTGTGTGTACATACACCTTTATGCTTTAAATGTATGACATTTCTTGTTTTCATATCAAATTGTTTTATTTATTTCAGGGTGATGGAGGTTTGGAGGATTGCTCTGCTGCTCTGGAAACATTGACTTGTGTCCTTTACGCAATGATTCGTGTGATGGCTCCTTTCACACCATTCCTCACTGAGCACATGTATCAGAATTTGCGTCACTTGATCGAGAGAGGGAAGGAAGCAGGCCCGGCCAAAGATGAGAGTGTGCACTACCTGATGCTGCCAGAGCCAAAGTATTTGTTTTATTTGCACTATTTTTTTATTGTACGTTCTCTGCCCCCTCCCTGCTTTTCATCATTGCATGAGTCATTCCACCTCAATTTAATACAGTAGACTTGTTATTACGAAGTTCAAGGGATCAAAAAACCAGAGGTTCGTAGTAACGAAGTTCGTACGAACGTTTCTTTTAGGAAGCGTCGAAAGGAAAAAAAAAACATACTTTGTCAAAATTTCTTGTCTCTTCAATCTCCCGCACTTATAATCTTCAGAGTCAAGTGTATGATACACTCGATCAAATTATGCGCAAGTCCTCGATATACAAGGAGGATGCGTTACAAGACTTGGCTCGTAAGTTGATAAATCTATACAATGCATCGAGGAGAGTGGTTATCCTGCAGAATGCAACACTGCATCACAGTCGTGAGTTAACTAATGATTGTGATGAACTGATCTAGCTTGCAACGCAGCCGGAGCCGAAAAAAATCGCTGTCGCAGGAAGAAAGAATGGGCAAAATGCTCAATAGTTCCTGACTTTACACCAGATTGAATGATACTTCGTTCAGATTATGCCCAAAGTGCGAGTTGCTCTACGCCACATAGTTTCGCGTCGGCAAACTCCAAAGGTGCCAAATTTTGGGTGCGCTTGAATTTTTCGAATGTTCATATCTCTGAAAGTTCGTGAATCCAATGGGCATAGGAAGAGGACTAACTGTACGTCCAATTTACGGGCGTTAATGTGTGGGTCACCATAATTCCACAGGAATGAAGCTTATTATATGATATTGCGTGCATATTGAAGTATCTCCTACTGAAGAAAGAACCAAAATTGATGCTATTGGGCAAAGTACAAGAAGAGAACTTAGACGTAGATCAATGATGATAACATAGCGTAGTGTATATCCACCTAAATGCCGTTGCTTTTTCGCGGAACTTCGTAGTAAAGTTCATTTTGTAACCGCCGGGACCAGGACTGAGGTTTGCAATTTCGTAATAACATTTCTTTTACCATAGATTGGATAGGCCTTTTAGTCGGGACCAACGAATTGCTTAATAATTACGAGAACTTCGTAATAACGTTGTTCGTATAAATTAGAGATGGGTCGAATAGCAGATTTCTCGAACTCGAATATCGAATTCGAATATTAAATAATTGCTCAAATATTCAAATATCTCGAATTTCGAATACCTCGAATACTTAACGATGAATGCGGGAATGTTTGACTAGTTTGCCTATGCAGCAGGAGACCCAATATTTTGGCGCGTAATTGTGATTTCCTTGAAAGGATTCAAAAAGGAATTTAGCTGATTAATGGAATATTTTAATTTTATGGAAACAATTGGGCATTTCGCCAGAATGCTATGTCTCCGTTGTATTTCTTCACCTTTCCGACATTTATTTTCTTGCATAAAATGCTTAAATAAAATCAGAAATATGTCGTGTTTGGTCTTATTCTTTTTTAAATTACGCGCACATTACTAATATTTCAATCCAATAAAAGTGTAATATCAATTGCCGAAAGTCATTGTTAGACAACTTTTGGGCTAGTAGATGACTCATGCAGCAGTTGACCTCCGGAAAAGGGGAACTTCGAAGCAGGTAAGGAGAAAAAGGCCAGTGGGTGAGTAGAGGGGGGGGGGCGTGAGACACATTTTTATTGTTCTAGTGTAACTTAATATTTTTTTCGAAGCTTAGGTCTTCATAAATGGTCAGTGGGGGAGAAAGAGGGAAGGGTGAAACGCGATTCTATTATTTTCTGGTAACTTCATATTTTTTTCGAAGCTAAGGTCTTTGTAATACGTTCCCTGCGTGAGCTGGGACCTTTTGTTTGATTTTGGAGAAGAGGAAATCGTCAGAGTGGATGAGGCAAATGCTGAATGGAAGGGGGATAGTGGATCGTGGGAAATGCGCCAATGTTACTATCCCACAGCACTGAGGTTCTCCTGATGGGGGACACCTGGGATTTTCGGATTTTTTTCACCCAATCGATTTCGGTTCCCCACGTCGAACTCTTTTCACCACTCTAACCCACGAATTTGATGTAGTTCGTCAACTTGCCTAAAACGGCACTGCATGCACTAAAAGATTAGAGTTCTCTTCATTTTTCTGAGTCAACTACCAACGACGTGCGTGCGACAGTGTATGACGCGAAATTCAAAGTATTTGAGGTATTCGAGATAGTACCTTTAGCATAATTATTCGAGACCTCGAATATCGAATACTTTCTAGTTTTCGAGGTATTCGAGTATTCGCGGACACTATTCGCACATCTCTAGTATAAACGAAAGTCTACTGTGTTTGTCCCTTAATGTCTCAGATTCCGATGAAAGTTTCTTTACTGGTATATAACCACCTCAAAAAAAATATCCCCCATCTGCTTTGCACAAAAATGCTGTGCATTTAGTGAAAATTTTAATTTTTTTGCATTTTTGCCCAAAAAAGTTCCTTGATTCGTATAATTCGTTCAATACCTTCACCAAGTTGTCACAGAGTTATCTAATTTGTTATAGTTTGTGGTAGAAATTTTAGACTGAAAGTTAAGAAAAACTTTCCTGGTTAAAGTGTGGGAAGAGTTTAATGGAAAGTGCTAGTTTTAAACAGAGAATTTTATTTCATTCATTCTAGGAGTGATTTGGTGAATGTTGAAATTGAAAGGGCAGTTTCCAGAATGCAGTCTGTTATTGATTTGGGACGAGTGATAAGAGACAGGAAATCCATCCCAGTGAAGGTGAGCTATTGTGCATAAGTTAGGGTCCTGGATTGACATTCATTTAGACCATAGCCCGTTAGTCATTCGGTTCCAGGAGCCCCAGTGAGTTTCATTTGTAGTATCGATGTTAGGTCCTATTAAATGTACTGTCTGCATGCCTTCAAGGGCATTGATCTAGCTTTACTTACATGTGTATAGATTTACCCTGTTGTAGTGCCCAGTTGGATTCATCAAATCCTGATGTGGCTCTGCCATTTTAAAATCTCAATTCTGAAAAACTTTTTGTGATTGTTTACATTTCTTCTAAATCCAAAAATGCCTTTGCTTTTCTTGTTGTGTGATGAATTATTTTGGAGGCAAGTAATATTTTCATTCTTTGTGCAAAATATGTATGATACTCTGTGTTCTTTATCCTATCCCCTTATTTTCTTCCTTACATTTTGTGGCTTGATGCCTACTCTGTAAATAGCCATGTGCGGTGTAGGTTAATTTATAAATACAGATGCTGTTATTCAATTTCACGTGCTAATTTTTTAATGATTAATTATTGCAGTACCCATTGCCTGAAGTTGTGGTGATTCACAAGAGTGAAGAGTGCTTGAAAGATATATTGTCTCTGGAATCTTATATCCTGGAAGAACTGAATGTGAGGTCGTTGACTGTCACTACTGAAAAGCAGAAGTATGGAGTTTCTCTGCGTGCTGAGCCAGATCACAAAACATTGGGTGCGAGGTTGAAAGGAGAGTTCAAGAGCGTTACAGCTGCAATCAAGGTGAGTTAAATATAGTAAATGTATGGGCTCGGCTGTTGTTAAAGAATGGGATTGATTTCACTTGATGACACTGGCCTTAGTTTGATGCTGATGCGACAGCAGATTTTTTAAAATGAGCAGTGCCAAGGCATCAAAATTCTTTTAAAAACTTATTTTTTAATGTGAAATCACAAACATTTTCCTAAAACATTGAGTAAAATGATTTTTTTAGTGAATTAATGTACAGCAGACTTCCGATTATCCCTGCATGACTTTTACTCTCCTTAAATATTGTTTGTGATCTTTATTAAAAAATAAAATCAGATGCATAAGCACCTGAACTGTTGCATTTTAATGCAAGCTAATAAGCTTATAATTAATACTCTGAGCTTATTGTTTCCATAAGAATTCCCTTCGTAAAATAGAATTATTTTATTTAGTTCCTGACGAGGAATGTTTCAAGTTTACTTGGGCGTCTGCTCTAACATTGCAGAAGACGATGAGCAGCAGGAAAAAACTCTTGATTAATTTTAAATGATTCTTCAGTGTTTAAACAATCATAAATTAACACTTTGTGTGCCATGGACGTAATATTACGTCCTGCTAATCCTTCTGAGGATTGCCATGGACGTAATATTACGTCTTTCCAATTAATTGGCTTTGTATGCGTGAAGCCGTAATATTTCGCCCGTGGTACTCTTCCAGTTTACTGCTTAGGGGATCTGTTTTTTCAAAAATCAACTGCTCGATGGAAAAAGAGTTCACTTTATTTCTTGAGGACGAAAAGTCCTCTGTAGCTACCGGCATCCTCATCTTAGGCCACTTAGTGTGAAAATTCTTTGGTTCAATGGACCTTTCGTTGAGGGTGCATTGACCATTTTTGTCATCCAGGATTTATAATGCATTGCTTGGAACAGTGCTTTTTTATGATTTCCATGCATTATATAGTTAAAATGGAGCGTATGAAAAAAATTATTAAGCATGTTATGGCGGTACATCATATGTTGCAACTTTTTTATTTTTCAAAAAGAGTAGGTTTTCATTGTTAAATTATATATTTAAAAAATAGCAATAAATGTAATTCAACTCATTCATAAAGAAGAGCAAAGTCCATTTTTATTGAAATGCACATCGATATAAATACATTTTTTGACGCTAATGTTTTAAAAAAATGTACGAATATAGTAAAAATGGCTGGATTTTTCAGTAGGGCTTTAAATTTAGCAGCCGGCACTCAAAGTGTTAAGGAAAATGTTATCTACGATCTTTAAATGTATGTTCCATATTGTAAATTTGTAGTTATCAAGGACTCACGTAGAGTTGAATACAGCCCAAGGGAACGGGAAATTTTGTCACACATGGGTCTGTTTACACCACAACTAGTCGAGGTCAAACTGGAGAGAGGAAGGGAATTGTAGAAGTGAAGGCAGCAGGGAAGGTTGAAGTGGAGATGAAGGAAGTAGAGGTTTGCATAAGTCACAGCCAGTCACTCGCCTGCATAGACAGTTTGCCATAAGCCATTTCCTAGAGTCACTGTTGCAAAATGGTGTGATCGTGTGTGTTAGTTGCATTCCTGAGAGCTCCTTGTTCCTTTCTCCAAGCATTGTGGTGAGCGATCGCTCTCGGTGATCTTAGATCACAGCGTACAGTACACTCCTGATTATCTGGGCTAAAGATGGGGAGAGACGGCACGAATAATCGGAAAACACGGATAATCCAAACTTTCACTTAAATGGCTTTCAATTTTCATAATTTACATAAAACAAACAATATATTATTATTTATGCAGTCATGCTATATAAGAGTGCTTCCCAGACTCATTGAGAGCTTTCTTCACCAGTTCGCGATCTTTTTAGCGGCGATAACATGGATGTACTCGTTTTATAAATGCTCCATGTAAGGCCTGGTTTCGAAAACCACACATCCGTGGCTGTGATATCATGGATACAGAAAAGCGGTTTGCATGAATGCTTCAAAACTGGAAACTACACTGTCAGGCACCACGCTAAGTAGTCGCATCTGGCACAAGATTCCCAGGTTGCAACTGCTGCAGGATGTGTATCCGTAATCACTGAGCGTGATCGCGCACTGCAAGGCTTGGAAAACAGGAACAAAATACTCCCATGAATGCAGCAAGTGCGCTATCGCTTCCATTTTACGAAAGGGATCCTAATGGAAATAATAAGCACGGGGTATCCTAGCATTAATGTGCACTGAATTGTTGAGGCCTTTACTTTGTAGAATTCCATATTTTATGGTTGGAAGGAAATTTCTTAGCTTTTCTACAAAAACACACACTTTATTGCCGACTAGTTTCGGTTACACTGTACCATTTTCAAGACTAGTCACTTTTTATAGTTTTTTTATTTATACTAGTCTTGAAATTGGTACAGTGTAACCGAAACTAGTCGGCAATAAAGTGTGTTTTTGTAGAAAAGCTAAGAAATTTCCTTCCAACCATAGCATTAATGTCGTCAGTCCGATGATTTTGCATTCAATTTTTTTGTATAAAGATCGTGGAAAAAATTGAGCGAGAGTGAAAATCATGCACGGATAATCCACAAAGCGGATAAACTGCAGCCGGATAATCGGGAGTCCTCTGTACTTGCAGGGGTGGTCTGGGGTGGTAGGGGGTCCTCGGCTGGGGCTCCTTATCGGGGGATACGTGGGGCCTCCCTTGGAAATTGTTTGAAAATTGTATACCCTGAAATGAATTTGATGCTATTCTGGCTCTTAGTAATTTTATAAAAGTTATAAAAATAGTAATTTTGTAGGAAAAAAAAATTCTATGAAAAGTGAGAATTTCACAGCTTATAAAATTTAATGATTTTTTATGGTTCTATTATCTATCGAGTGATCATTTCCTTGAAACTGCACTGAAATCTAAAGAAAAACTCTAAAAAATCTTTTCGAATAAGCCTTTCAAAAGAGCATCAGGTTCTCTTTTATCCTCTGACAAATTTAATTTATTATTATTTTCATATAATCTTCATACTCGGAGAATGTTGTACATAAAGCAGCTAATGTAGCATACAATTTTATAATTGCTAAAAATCTCTAGTTCAAGTAATCTGAGTCTTTTTTATTACACTTTTCATATACTATTCATGATTGACGCAAGCTTTGTGGGGTCACCTAAACTCGGGACCCTCTGTGATTGCCGACCAGCTGACATGGCCAGACCCTGCATACTTGTTTTATAGTTGAATTTATTGTAGCAAAGCATTCCTTCAGAACAGAACTTTCAAAGGCCATCAGTCAGAGCTGCTCGTTTAGTGAATTTCAGAATCATGAAGAAGCAATCTCTCTAGCATCATACCTACATCTGCAGCTTAAAGAAGTATGGAAAAGACAAATTGTATTTGACATGAGTCAGCAAAAGATGATTAATATGATTGATGAGAAAACTAATTGTCGCTGGAAGAGCTTTTTGAAAGTATGTAATAAAAATTAGGCATAAATTTTGCTTGTGATGCTTGTTGCATTACTACAAATACCTAAATATTTGATTGAGTATTTAGGAAGTACTTATTTATTTGATTGTTGGGAAATTTAAAGGTCATGAAAAAATTTATGCAACTCATCTAGTTATAATTAATTAGTTATACCTCAAAATTTCTAGTATGTGGATGGAAATTGAAGGTATTATAGTCTGGTTTTTGCCGCCATTAATGCATCTGAATGGTTTTTTTCTCAGCTTCATATGCTTATATATCCTACTGTATAAGGAGTAAAAAATGCCTCGTGAACTATTGTGCTTCTTTTATATTTAGGAATTGACAGATGCGCAGATTCATCAGTTTTTGGCCAGTGGGAGTATTGACGTCCTTGGGCATAAATTGGAATCTGAAGATCTTCGAATAATGTTCAACTTCACTGGAGAAGCTGCAAAAGAGCTTTCAGAAAAGTATGAAGCTCACTCTGAAGGCGAGGTAAATATGTAATTTCTCAAGTTTCTTGTTACCATCATCTGTTGTCTAAGATTGCATTTTTATCTTATTCTTATTTTAGAAGTGTTTTCCACATTATTTTTAATTTTAGCACCTGTTGTCTCTGTCAAAGTATTCTAATGAGTAGAATCCTCAATGTTAGGGAATGAGTTTACCTCACTCTCTCCATCATTCGAATTTTTCTGTGTTCTTTAGTATTGAAATTTCACAATGTAAACATTTGTAGATCTTTCATGAAGATAATACTGCTCTAGATTGATGCATGCCAGGTGAGCTCCTCTTCTAAGTGTTTTCTTGGGATACTCATAAAATTCTTCAAGTGTTACTCTGCCCTTATAATTAAATTAAAATAGTCAAATTATTTAAGTAGAATCTTTACATCACATGATCATTATATAGTGAGTTTCTAAGATGATATTCTTCTTGTCAATCGTAGAGATGTCTGTTCTAGATTTTTTCCAGCAATATTAGCCAAGCATGTAGCCTCTATGTCTCTGGTGCCTTCCAGTCTGATTTATGTAAAAGCTGTATTATTATCTCTGTAAAGTGCTTTATTGTATTGAAATTGTGACTCTGTCAGTGTCTTCCGGAATACAGTTTCATTTTGGAGTGTTTCAAGTATGTGTATGCATCACCAAATCTCAAACAGAGCATTCTAAATTTTAACAAGTTTCAAACTTATGGTATTTGTACAAATAACTGTTGTTGTCCTACTTCCTCCAGCCCTTTCAAGTTTTCACTATATGATAGCTTAGCCCTTGTAATATACTAGAGATGGGTCGAATAGCAGATTTCTCGAATTCGAATATCGAATTCGAATATTAAATCATAGCTCGAATATTCGAATACCTCGAATTTCGAATACCTCGAATACTAAATGATGAATGCTGGAATGTTTGACTCGGTTGCCTATGCAGCAGGCAACACAAGATTTTGGGGAGTAATTTTGATTTCCTTAAAATGATTCGAACAGGAATTTAGCTGATTAATGAATAATTTAATTTTATGGAAACAATTGGGCATATAATTAATTCAACTAACATCGCTTTACCCCCACTCCTGCTGCCAAGTGCTAGCTGACAATCTGAGGCATTTTGCAAAATACAAGCTCTTTTCCACCGGATTTTCTTCAATTATTTTCAGTCCATCTTTGGGAGTTCTCACGAGATAAGAAGATGAATTGGAATTGCTATCAGGGAGAAACCAAATATTCTGAGAAAATATCCTTTTGTCTGTGACTGTAACAATAAAGATTTATAGCACCACTCATAAATTGTAACTTGATATATGTTTTCGGAAAAAAATACCGCATCAACTTCCGAGAAGCTCTGCTGCTCATATCGAGTTTCGCCAGAATGCTAAGTCTCCGTCGTGTTTTGACATTTATTTCTTTGCGTAAAATGCTTAAATAAACTCAGAAATACGTCGTGTTTGGTCTTATTCTTTTTGAAATTACGCGCACATTACTAATATTTCAATTCAATAAAGGTGTAACATCAATTGACGAAAGTCATTCTTAGACACCCTTTGTGCTAATATATGACTCATGCAGCGGTTGACCTCCACAGAAATGGGGAACTTGGAAGCTGGTAGGAAAAAAAAGGTCAGTGGGGGAGGAAAGGGAGGGCCCGAAACACGTTTCTATTGTTCTCGCGTATTTTTTCGAAGCTAAGGTCTTCGTAATATGATCCCTGCGCGAGCTGTGACCTTTTTTTTATTTTGAAGAAGAGGAAAGTTTCAGAGGGGGGGCTAGTGCTGAATGGAGAGGGATACATGACCTTGGGAAATGCGCTAATGTAAGTATCCCACGGTACTCACACAGCAGTTGACCTCCAGAAATGGGGAACTTCGAAGCAGGTAGCCAGAAAAAGGTCAGTGGGTGAGAAAAGGGGGGAGGGTGGGAAACACGTTTTTATTGCTCTCGTAACTCGATATTTTTTTCGAAGCAGGGGTCTTCGTAATGCGATCCCTGCGCGAGCTGGGACCTTTTGTTTGATTTCGGAGAAGAGGAAAGCGTCAGAGTGGTTGAGGCGAGTGCTGAATGGAGGGGGATAGAGGATCGTGGGAAATGCCCTAAGGTTGCTATCCCACGGCACTGAGTTTCTCCTGGTGGGGGAATCGGGGATTTTCGGATTTTTTCACCCGACTATTTTCGGTTCCCCTCGTCGAACACTTTTCACCGCTAAAATCCACGAATTTGATGCAATTTGTCAACTTGCGTAAAACGGCGCTGTGAGCACTAAATGACTACAGTTCTCTACATTTTTCCGAGTCACTACCAACGACGTGCGTGCGACAGTGTATGACGCGAAATTCAAAGTATTCGAGGTATTCGAGGCGGTACTTTTCGCATAACTATTCGAAATCTCGAATATCGAATACTTTCTAGTATTCGAGTATTCGCGGATACTATTCGCACATCTCTATAATATACCCCTTTATGCCAAACAGACACAGCTGTAGGATGCTGAAAACTGAGGAAGGGCATCTCATTTGGTGATGAAATTGTAATACATGAGAGGGCATTAAGCAACAGGAGTGGGAGTTCCCCAAATTAATGACAGATTGTGTGAGTTTGCAATATGGTGATGATCATCAAGTCAGCAATAAGGTTTCTTAGTGGCCATTATCGAAGATATAGAGGAATTTGATCCGTCCTTAGTGATTATTTGTTGATAGGCACCACAAAGTTTTACCATGCAGATGATTTTGTTGTATCAACTGCTGAATTTAAGAATAGGTTGGAAATGAATTTTTTTCCTCTTGTGGAGAAAACTTTTTATAATAGGGATGCAATAATGTGACAGTTAATTAAAATGTGTTTTTGAGTTTTTTTTTTGTTTACTGGGAAGGCTAGAATGTCGTCAAAAGTAGGTTTGTTGTGTATAAACTCTAATTTAGGTAGTTTTTTAATCAGTAGTGTTTGTATTAAACAGTTTGTTATTAACATTATGTATTCAAAATGCGTTGATATAAAAATATCTTTTCGAGCACTTAAATGAAACACTTGAAAAAGGAAACCTATGATCGACTTTTATTTCAGCTTTTGGTTCTTGTGGATGTCACGCCAGATCAAACCATGGTAGATGAAGGTATTGCCCGAGAAGTGATAAATAGAATCCAGAAGCTGAGGAAGAAGGCACGATTAGTGCCGTTGGATGAAGTTGATGTCTTTTATCAAGTTACTCCGGAGTCCAGTAGCTTGAGTGAAATAATCAAATCACATAAGGAGTTCATTGAGAATACAACAAAGACCCCAATGCATCTCCTTGAAGAGTATTCGTCTCAACCTGTGATAATGGAAGAGAAAACTGCGGTAAGATTGTGCTGTTGAAGTGTTTTATTTCTCCCAATAACTGCTCATATTTTAAAACTGAACATGCATGTGGATAAAGTGATTGTGAGTCTATGCTGAAGTTAGTGTCCTGATCATGACTAATTTTTCATGGTGAATTTCATTTCATTTATGATGAATTTCATCCCATGAGTTGTGTTATTATTTTTCATAGTTCTTCTATTCATGACTGTGGTTTTAGCAAGCAATTCTACGTATGAATTTCAATGAACTACCTTTTTTTAATTCTTAACTTTCTTATCTTTCAAGATTAAAGGTAATACACTGTTTTTGAAGCTCACTAAAGAAGGGGCCATGAATTCTTCACCCAACCAAAGTCCTGGAACAAACGGTCGACCATTTGTCAGGTATGTAATTTATTTTTGTCTCAAAAGGCACAGTTTTGCATAATGATTAACCCTTTTACTGCACGCCCATTTCGGGTGGGATGTGCAAAGACTGCCAAGGCTATTTTCTGGAATTTGTAAGATTTAAATTATTTCATCTACTTAACTTTATTTAATGCATCTAGATTTTTTCCCAATACTAAAGATATATTCATAGTTTAAACCATAGATGGATTATGGGGTTTACTTTAATTTTCATAAAGAAAAATAATAAAATAATAATTGTATATATGAAAACCAAAAATCCTCTGTTTATTTCTTATTATGATTTATAAAATATTATTCACATGGAATGACATAGCTTTAGTTTTTGATGCTATTCAATTTTCTCACTGGTGGTACATTTTTTTAGTGATCAATCTATTTTTTCCAGAGATATAAAATATTTTATCCGACTCTACACTCGTGGTCTCATCAGCTGACGAACTTATGCTTATGAAAGCATTCACCATGAAGGCCTTTGCATTTTCCGCACATAGTTCTGGATCTTTTTCTTTGTTCTCTTCTCTTTTTCCCTCTTACACTGCACACGCAACAGTCCTTTTCTTTTTTATTTGGTAATTTTATAAATTTTTTCTGATGATTGTTTCTGATGATCCAGGTTGCATATCTCGGTTTTGCTTTTCTTGAAGCCATTCGCAGCCTAGTTCCTCAATAATGCTGATAGTGTAATGTTGCCTGGACAAAGGCCTTTTTCCAGGTGTCAAGTTTTCTTTGTATAGTATATACGAATTCAATACCATGTGCAAAAAAATATTGAAACACATCTTTTTCCAATATTTTACTGTACGTCTCTCGTCAAGATAGGTATAAAGCATCATATCTGATGTATCAATTCCTCCCATATAATCGTTATAGGATTGAATAATTGAAGGTTTAACCACGTCTTTAGCCTGATCTCGCCGGGTAGATGAATGTTTACTCAGTTCTGCTTTGCAGCTCTTTGAAAGAAGAATCACAGGAAATAGCCGAGATTTTTTTCCCTCCCTGAGGCAGCAAGGATATGGCCACTAGGGTTGTACCTCTGTTCTCCTACTTGAAATTTTTCTTTTAATTCTAACGGAATAAATTTCCTATTTCCTGGAATAGTCCCAGTTACATAAGTTCCTCGTATTCAGTTACAGGTATGGACGTAAAAAAATTGTCCATAAAAATATGATAACCTTTGTTTAGATGGTTACCCATCTTCAATAACTGTTCTACAACTACGTAAGCCAAGCCAAACTTTTTTATTTGACCCTTTTCTTCTTTCCCTTCAGCACCTATATAAACATAAAAAGATAACAAATAGTGCGAAACAGAATCGCATAACATCCACAATTTTATTCCCCAGCGATGATGACTTAGGTATGTACAGTGGAACCTCGTTAAAGCGAGTACGGGCTATAGCGACACCCCCGCTATTACGAGAGATAGCCGATGCACCGTCAATTGACCCTATAATAAGCGTGTTAAAAAATTCGTTTTTACGAGACCCTTTCGGTGTTGGCTCTCGCCATAGCGAGGGTTTCACCGCCGGAAGACTTTCATCAAGACTCCTTAACCTCTGTAATTGCTAGCGATCTGTTAGAAATGAAGTTAATGGAGTGCTCAGTTTCAAATTTACGTGGTAAACTGTCGTTCGATAAATATAATGATTGACGAAACAATGCTTTGCATGATTTTTATTCAGTGCGGCGCTTATAAATTGTTTGAATAGTTAGTCGTTATTTGAGTAAGGAAATTTTTTGATGCAAAAAACATCGCCTTTCGTCTGGATTTATGCTTACGTTTATCAGATAGATGTTTATATGTCACCGCACCACTCCTGTTCCTGTATATCTGTTCGCAACAGGTATATTGGCTATTATTTGCTCCACCTCCGGTAAAGCGACAATTCGCTATAGCGAGTGTTTACTAGTGCACCGTGGGGTGTCGTTATATCGAGGTTGCACTGTATTGTAGTAGTTGCGTATGGTTTTTGGTGCCAACCAAGCTTTAGTCAACACTCAGATACTCATGGGGGTATAGTGGTGCCTGAAAACCCTGTTGGCATGGTCTATGAGGGGCTGTATTTTGGCACAAGGATCATATCCTGATTCCCCTGCCTGTGGTAGGATTTTTGTGTCAGATAAATGAAGGAATTTCAAGATCAATTGGAATCGATTTCTAGGAAAAATCTCATGAAACCAACTGATGTATTGTGATTTTTGAGTGAACCAATATGATTCAATTGTTGGCCTTTGAATGAGGGACATATTCAAAGTACATGCAATGAGCATTTGGATTAAGACGTCCCTCATCACTGAGAAAGTGTTGAGCGTATGCATTTGTTTTCTGAACAATTTCATTCAATAGAGCGTCCATAAAAAATAAACGAAAGTATTGAATGGGTTGTGCATCACTTGTAGGAGCATGCTTTGGCCCTGGTGTCTCTAGAAATTCAATGGGTATCGTCGGAGGGTTCAGTCTCACTTCGACCCACTCGCATTCACCTGGATCAACATTTCTATCCTCTTCTTGTGCAGACCTATATGAGTCATATCCATCAGAGGAAGAAGAGATTTTACTAGAGATGGGTCGAATAGCAGATTTCTCAAACTGGAATATCGAATTCAAATATTAAATCATTGCTCGAATATTCAAATACGTACCTCGAATACTAGAATTGAGCAAAGCATATTAAACGTACGTTTTTTCTTATATTTCCCTTGATGAATAAATAAATAAAAAGGTATACAGTGGAACCTCGATCTATCGTTTTTCAGGACGAAAAAAAACGATGAATGCGGGAATGTTTGACTAGGTTGCCTATGCAGAAGGAAACCCAGGATTTTGGCGAGTAATTGAGATTTCCTTTAATGGATTCAAACCGGAATTTAGCTGATTAATGGAATATTTTAATTTTATGGAAACAATTTGGACTTATAGTTGATTCAACTAACATCTCTTTCAAATATCCTAAGGGGACACACCACCTCGCGAAAAAATGATTCTCATGCTGGGGGAATCAGGGATTTTTGGATTTTTTCACCCGATCATTTTGGTTCCCCACGTCGAACTCTTTTCACCACTCTAATCCACGAATTTGATGTAATTCGTCAACTTGCCTAAAATGGCGCTGCGTGCACTAAACGACTAGAGTTCTCTACATTATTCCGAGTCAACTACCAACGACGTGCGTGCGACAGTGTATGATGCGAAATTCAGAGTATTCAAGGTATTCGAGGCGGTACCTTTAGCATAACTATTCGAGACCTCGAATAGCGAATACTTTGATATTTGAGTATTCGCAGATACTATTCGCACATCTCTAGATTCTGTGCCTCTTTGTCCTTGACCTTGTGGTGGAAACGAAATATTCTTCAATGCTAGATGAAGAAATCTCTTCATCGGATGCCTCTGATGGGGAATCACTGTTATCATCGATGAAGAGTGCATCTTCAATATCCTTACTCTTCATATGTGTTGACATTGGTCCCTGGGACAACCCTAAAATAAATTTTTGTAGTTGTATCAAAATGAAAAATCATGCATTGTAAATTACTGTATTTACTCGTCCATCACTAAATGGCATGGAAAAAAGGGGATTCATAGTCCAGGAAAACTAATTTACTTGAATTCGTAAAGCAAAATTATTTTTCCAAAAGGGTGCAGTTACGTACGAATTAGCAACCACAGGTTTTTCACCAATTCTTAGTACAATTAGGCGTCATGAAAGGTCAAACACAGAAATAATACGGAAAAATGAAATAAACAGCAAGGTCACCAACATACATGCAGGAAATTTTGCAAAATTGTATTGAAATATATAAACATGGAAAAGACATTTTATCATAATGTAAAATTGTAAGATATATCATTCGTTAACAATTACTACTTACTCAATAGTAGAAGAATATTTGTTTATCTTTCTGGATACTGACTTTCGAGTAAAAATACGAAGAGCCACAGAGAAAACAGACCTGCGTGAGCACTGACTAGCACGAAATACGGTATGCTACTGGCCCAAGGAGAACGAAAAAACACAGAGGAGGCCAGTATTCGGCATACATTGTAAGCGCACTGTGAACAATCAGCATATATCGTAAGGATAGTACGAAAACATTTAAGTCAACTGCTGATATAAAGTGGGTGCCAATAAATGGGACGGGAGCCATGATACCAGAGACTTGAGAAACATCTTTCATATGGCAGATAAAAAGAAATAAAGTGATATGGGCCAAAGAAGAACAATTTATTTCTAGCAGGAAACTGACACACTAAAACAAATACTGAGAGACATAAGAAAACATGTCAGCACAACCTAGAAAAAACAGGAATGATGATACTGTGTAGGATGATGCTGGCTCGAAAGTAACGAAAGAATCCGGACGAACTTACGAGGCAAGAACACTGTAAACAATCAAAATGTATCACAAGGATAAGGTGAAACCATCTCAGTAAGCAGCAGAGATAAAGCACACGTGTATAAATGAGACGGCAGCCGTTGAAAAGGTCACAATCACAAAATAAAAAAAGTCAAAAAAGTCTGGCCGATTTATTTGCCCGTGGCAGTTTTCGCACAATCAGCAAGAGCTGATATATCGGCCTGGTGGCAGTAAAAGGATTAAGTTGCATGTTAATGCCAAAATATCAAGTTGAGTGATGTGTAACTATTCTTAATGGTGGAACCAAACCTGTTTTAAAACTGTAAATAAGCAAAACTTATCCTTTGCCTGAATGATTATTAGTTTTTCTGTCGTGCTTAAAAGTTTAATGCTGCATTCATTCATTCATTCCCTTCAGGTGCATTATATTCACTCCAAAATCTTTTTCAGTTTTGTGAATTTACGTCTTTGTGGTATTCCTCCACGGCTTGGAGTGAAGGGCTCTCATGGGACTCTCCTTCTGGAAAATCCGTTTGGTGAACATCCTCTATCAATGGCACAGTTCAGGAGAGAGGTAAGAATCGGATATATCATCCTTATGATGCTTTTTTTCTGGTAGTTAAAAGTAATTCAGTGATAATTGAGGTTAATAATTGTAACACTCATGAGAACAATTAACACATTCATGTGCAAATATTTTTTTGCTAATCATAACTATACTAAACAAGGCTTGAGTGTGTAGTTGGTATAGGGTTTGTCAGGAGATGTTTTATTTCTTGAAATTTTTGTGAAATTTCTGTCTTCTCATTGTCACATGATGTAATTTTTTAATTAGGTGGAAAATCTCTTTGGACTCCATGGTATGAAATACAAACTGTATCTGTGTGATGGAGAGAAGAAAGAACTTTTGCCTGACGCAAGTGTTGATATTAAGGGATGGAGTGGAAAACTGATTTGTATCTGCCAATTGAAGGAAGACAAAAGCATTAAGTGTGAAGTCCCGCCATCAGATGAGAGCGTTAAGTAAGTTAAATGCTATATTAATGTTTATGGTGGGTACTTGACCTTCATTTGCCGCCAGTGGGAGAACTCACGAGTCCATTAGGCAATGAATGATAAACTGAATAATTTATCGAAAAATATGTTCATGTTATTATACTATTTTGTATTTTTGGCTCGGAAACAGTAATAATGGCCAAATTCTCAGTTGCTTTTTAATTCCATGAAAGAGCCTGCCGCAGAAAGTGCACTTATGCATCATTACAAAATTCCATTCATTCTCAGAACAAATGAAACTAGGCTGATAAGAGGAATTTGTGGGAGATTGAAGTGGTTATGATGTTAGGACGAAATCTTGCATTCACAGGTATATATCAGGTATGAGTTAGCTACTCAAACTCGAGTTTCAGAGAGAAAATTTGACTCAACTGCTTTTTCAAAACCCAGTCAGTAATGGGGATGGTTGATAAAAGAACGATGGAAAATTCGGTAGCATGACATTTTAATGTTAGATAATATGTTTGGCTGGTAATGCTTAAAAATTTAATTTCCATTGTCATATTATTCCTAATCAAGTTCTCTCTTTGACTTGAGCAACTTGAACATGGCAGTCAGGATATAAACTGCGGGGTGGTAGACAGTGTAGTATGTTATGCTGCCTTTTTAAATCCTTCTTAAGATACCATATAAATTCGTGTAAGAGATGCACCCCTAGTTTGAGCATTGGAGCTAAAGAAAAAGAATTTTTGTGGCATTTTTAATCCTATCGTGCAGTGTTGCATTGTGCGATAGAATTAAAGACTGGAAGAAGACAAGAAATTTGTGTAAGAGGCACACCCCCATTTTCGGCTGCAGTTTCTGAGAAAAAAGGTGCATCTCTCACACGCGATTATACAGTATTTAAATTGGAAATTCATCAATATCGGAAGTTAATTTATATCATGTGTAGCTCCCTATCAATTGATTTGCATGAAATGATATAAAGCAAATGCAAGTGCCTGATTATGCTGAAATGTTGTTAGATATCTGCCTAAAATTTATTTTGCAAGCTTTTGGGATATTCTGTCTTTTAGATTGGATTAATTTGGTCTGGTTTAAATTAATCAGTGGTCACTTCCTTTTAAGCAATCTCAATCACTGATTCTGTCATGAAAAACCACAGCTTGACCGTTTAATCTGTTATTGGCGAGAAAGTTATTGCACAGATTTGCCAATAACTCAGTTCAATCAAAATTATAAAATTAAAATTGCAGTGTTGTATTGATAAAAATATGGTCTAAAGGCTATATTGCTGTTTTTATATCATTATTTCAATGTTGTTATTTGTATTGGTTTTTAGGGCCTTAGTTAGTGATAGCATGGAGAGTAAGTATCGAAAAATGTTCACTTTTTGTCTTCTGTGCTCTTTTAAAAATTGGTCCCTTGCAAGAAGAGTCCATATTTTGTGCCCATTTGCTGGTTTTTAGCGGCAGGGGTTTTGGAACACTCAATACATAGGAATAAAGCGATGAAATGTGAGAGTGTGGGGAATTTTTTTTATCGTTGCATGTGGTTTCATACCTTGCAGGAGAGAATAGCAATTTCATGTATTAAGAAGGAACTTTCTGTTGTTGAAATGCTGTATAATGGTTAATTTTAATTATTTATTGCTCACTCATGTTTTTTGTGCAATTTTCTCTCTCATGTCTAACATGCCTTTATTTTTCTTTCTTGTTAGATTTGTCGATGTTGAATTTGAAGGCAAGAAAGGTACTGTTCTATTACAAAATCCTGTTGGTGATCATGAATTGGATCTTGAGCAGTTGAAGAGGAGAGTTGGAATGCTGTATGGGCTGCATGTTGGTCATGTGAGCTTGTTTTCGACTCCAGATTGCCACTCACCCCTTAACCAAATTCCTGCTTGCAATGGTAGTACCCTCTTTGTGAAGAGCAATTAAGTTGGTTGTGCAAGGTTTGTATCAGCCAAAGTTGTGATGTTAAATGGCTAAAAGTTATTATATTTGAAGGACCTTTTATTTTACAAGAAACCAAAATTATTATTTGGCAATGAGTAATTGCTACGTTCATTTCAATATCCAGCAGGAAGTCACTGCATCTTAATGAAGTTAATGATTCTCATTCCTGGAATCAAGTTTCTCTTTAAATCCCAGTACTGTGAGATAATGTTATTTTATTTTCTGGAATGGAAACTGATTTCAAGAAATAAAATAGAAAGAAAAGATAATTCTTGAATTTATTTCTCAGCAGTAGTGCAGTGGGGGGTTTTTTGCTTTCCAGGTTTTCATGGGTTATTATGATTCTTAATTGAAGGGTAGCCTTATGTAATTTGATACAGTGACTCTGGCAAGTGCATGGTTTTTCATGCCTTGTATGATGAATCAAGAGTTGACACCTCTATACCACACAAAATGATGTTGAAACCTTATAAGAATAGAAGTGATTATTGGTTGCTTTTCAACACTTTCGTACACTGAGGAGATGGTAAGAGAAGTGTGAGATGAGTTGGAAGCTAGAGTAAAAGTGGGAGGAATGATGTTTAAATCAGTGAGGTTTGCAGATGATCAGGTGTTGATTAGCCAGTCAGCGAGGGGAATGCAGGCTGTAGTGGATGAGTTAGACAAGCGATGCAAGGAGAATGGGATGAGGATTAATCACCAGAAGACCAATGTCATGTGGTTTTTGTAAAGCATTGCGAGTGAGGAATGTGAAACTCAAGATAAAAGTAGGTGGGGAAATAATTGAGCAGGTAGATCAATTTAACTATTTGGGTTGCTCATTAGAGGAAAACGGTTTCAGTAGTATGGACATCAGGAAGAGAACTGTGTTAGAAAATGAGGCACTTATGAATAGAAAGGAGCTTATGAGAGGATTGTTAAGTAAAAATTTAAAGAAAAGCTTAGTGAAGAGTCTCATCTGGAGTGTAGTGCTTCACGGTGTGGAAACATGGACACTTAGGAAGGAGGACAAAAGAATGCTGGAGGCATTCAAGATGTGGGTGTGGAGAAGAATGGAGAAAATGGAGGACGGAAAGGAGGAGCAATGAAGTGCTGGATATGGTGAGTGAGGAGAGGCAACTTTTAGATGAGATACGGAGGAGACAGAAGGTATGGATGGAAGGGGTACTTAGCGGGGAGGGGATGTTGGAAAGTGTTGGAGAGTAGAATGTTGGGTAAATGAGGGAGAAATATATAATAGGATTTTTAGAAAGAATGAAAGTGAGCAGGTCTTATAATGAATTGAAGAGGGAAGTCTATTAAGGGAGGGGAGACTGCGAGAATACTTCTTAAGTACTCCATGGAAATCTACCTTATTGGGCAGAATACTATGATAATAATCAATTAAAGGGCCTTGGTGATGTAGGATCAATTTCTATGGAACCAATTTAACATGTCACATACCCAATGGGGTGTAAAATGTATATTTTTCTCCAAGACCGTACTTGTGTAAAATTTTCAATCCATCACTGAAAACTTTTGTTGAATTGATGGAAATTGTGTGGAAAACCAACTGAAATCAAAAAATCTATTTCAAAATTTCACCCTTGTCACACTATAATTTATTATGTTCGTATATCCATTTTTGGATATATTTTCAATGACAGGCATCTCCATTTGTTAAAAAAGAGTAATTTAATCCTTAGCCATCAGGGTATTCAGAAGAGGACAATATAATATGTACCAAATTTATGAATGTAAGAACTGTGGAGGACTGGAAGTAATTAGAGAACTGAAGACCAAATGAAAAAAAAGTAATTGACTAATTTTTTATAAACTTGTTTAAAAAAATACCTTTTGTACAAGTATGACAGAACTATTTTAAAAATGTAAGTAAATTAAGTTAAAAATAATCTTACACATTTATATATACACACACACACACAAAGTATTTCATGGAAGAATTTGGAGTTGAATTAAAATCAGGATTCCACAGCCCCATAGGCTTTTATGAATTCTGCTATCCCTGGAAGCCTCTTCTCTGTAGTTCTGGAAAGGACCTGGAATCATAAGATTGATTTAATAGCTTATGAGCTGGAAACATTTTCATGAGTCAAATATCAGTTAATGGTGAACTTCAATAGCATACCTCAAAATTTGTTGGAGTGTTACTCTGACTGTATATGTAAAGAAATGGAACCAATGCAATGTGGTTGTTAATGCCTGACGATGGCTCAGCTCCCATCAGTTGAGATAATGCCTTAATTGTGGCATCCTTGAGATTCCTGAATATGTAACCTTCGGACCTGTTCAAAAACGGCTGCAATAAAAAAATGTCATGAGCAATGAGAAAAAGTATTCTAAAGTTCAGCACCCAGAATTCAGCACCTCCGGAGTTTGGGTGGTGCTGGATTTCAGTGCTGTGGCAGTAGCCAGCAAAATTAGGGACTCTGCAATGTTTTTTTAACAAGGGAATTCAATAAGTCTTAACAAAATGAGATGACGTTTAAATAAAATGTCTAATATACAAAGAATTCATGATTAATAAGAAAGTAATTGTTTCTATATTTACAAACAGCCACATTCAAAGATTAGGAAGTATTGAAAAACAGCCACGTGAAAAGAATGCATATAACAAGTACACAAAAATTCATTGTGAAATATCAATCATTAAATGTTATTAGATGAAAAATGAAGCATTTTTATGTGTCATAAGTCCCTTGTCATATACGTCAGAAGTCATATATGCTGTGTTTAATATACATAGTTCAATGAGATGTCTGCATCTAGCAACTTTTTTTCAATCCTACGATCATTTTTCACAATAAATAATTAAAAGAAAATTAAAAATTCTACTAAAAGTGGGATGAGCCATCTCTCCATCCCATTTGCAGCACCTGTACCAGTTCGTGACTTAGTGATTAAGTATTATTTAAGTATGTAACTGTGTGCCCTATTGTAGATAGATACAACACAGTATTTTTTTCAGAGGGGGAAACAGCAGGCGAAGACAAATGCAATTATTCAGCAATTGTTATGATTCCCACAAATAACTATAGACCTTATAACAATCATCAAAAGTAGCTCTCATTAAAAATAATTTTATAATCACGTAAAAATATTTGACAAGGCTTTCCTAACACTTATTAATGTAGGAATTCACACTCTCCAAAAAAACTGGTAAGACCTTAAAAAATGAAGAAGCTACACACCAATTCTCTGAAAATCCTTTCCCAAAGAAGGACCCGATCTCTCAATTGCATTGGGAGCACATGTTGCAGTTTATGACCGGGTGATAAGGCTCCCCTGTCCTCTTATCATTTATCCCCCACCTACCACAGCCTAATAAAGCTGCAGTATCAGTTACTTAACAGTTCACAAAATTGTTACAATTCCATTTAGTACACAATCTAAGACCTTAAGTGACAAATATTTGTTGAATCAAGGAGGGATGACCCATTCAATTTTGAGTTTTTTTAAATTGGTATTTTTATTATCTTTCCAAAGGTTATTCATTTAAATGAATATTTGACAACAAGGCAAGTTATGCCGAGTTTTGGAGATTACTCACCTTATCAGTGCAGAGAAAATTGGCATAATCAGTGACAAATGCGGTCAAAGTTCCTAGAATGTCATTAAGTTTGGAGGAATCCTTCAACAGCGGATATAATTCAGTTTTGTACCTAAAATTTCAATCAGAGGAAGAATTAATGGTGACAAGGTTTTTACCACATTAAAAAAAACCAAAAAATTTATTTGTGATATTTACCTCACCAAAAGAGAACAGCTAAGAGATAGGCACACAGGGTTGTGTGAAAACAAGCTGTGATAAATTACAGCTGGAGGAGGCATCACCAAGTAGCTTATCCCAACATCCTTTTGTAGAGTCACCATCTGACAATTAAAATTTCAAGTAAACATGAATGTATTTGACATATACATTATCTTAAGAGCCAGTACATAAATGACTTGATTAAATAAAAAAAAATTAGGATTGTATCCAAAGCATACCATGTGGTAATATGAGAGTGCACTGCTGAGCAGAAATGAACTTCCATTTTCCGAAGACACTCCCATCTCAATGAGGTCGGATATGAATTCAAAAATTTTAGGATAAACGTCCTCAGCTTGCCAACACCTCTTGACTCCAAGAAAAAGAGGTTCTTTCCCTTTCCTCCATTGGTCTTTCAAAATCTGTGAGAGAAGAGAGTCAGATATGTTATGATCCTTCTAATAGGGTTGTACACATGGTCAGCTTACCATAGTAGATGTTTTTACTAGAGATGGGTCGAACAGCCGATTTCTCGAGCTCGAATATCGAATTTGAATACATATTAAATCATAGCTCGAATATTCGAGTATCTCAAATTTCAAATAACTTGAATACTAGAATTCCGCAAAGCATATTAAACTTTATTCTTCAATTCCACTTGATGAATGTATAAATAAAAAGGTATATATCAAATACATTTTAAAAATCAACTTTTCCATTTTGAATAAATTCACCACGTTGATTGTTGTTTCTTTACATCAGCTATTTTTGGTTGCACTTTACCTAAGGTATCTATTTTTGTAGGGTGACTTTGTTTAGACTTATAATCTTCAAAGCCAATTGACTTTTATCATCTCAATTTTATTTGAATCTTGGATATCACTGATTTCGAATCATACATAAAAAATTGTGGCAAAAACGAATAATTACTTTTTCCAGAAATTCATACCAACTTTTAATGGAAAACAGCTAATCATTGACGAAACATTGTAGATGACTATGCAAAAACTTCTTAGTTTCTAGAAAATCAATAATACTATTCACAAGGGGGACAACTAAAGAAACTGTGACTGCACTTCCACTAGTAAGAAATGCTGCTCCTTCAAAAACATCCAGAACATCCACCAATTGCTTGATAGCATCGTACTGTGGTGGAGCAATGTCTACATTAAACTCAGGTTAGAGGCAGCTAATGTTATTGGTTGCTTCTGTTCCAGAAGATACCTTATCATTTGAAAAAGGGTGTTCCATCTTGTGGGTTCATCCTGGATGAGCTTAGAATGAGAAGTGGTGAAATAATTTTTTGAATGTTGGTGTATTGATGCAGTGGCATAGGCGAGTCCGAACTCTTTATTTTCCTTGATAAAAGAAAACAAAATATTGAAAAATCATGAATTAACAAAATATTTCTTTAACAAATGAAGTTTCCTCAATAATGGAAAGCGTAAAAATTATTTAAAGACCTCTACTTAGTACCCTGTTTTTTAAAAATGTTCCCCCTGGTTTTAGACCCCTGAACAAAATTCCTGGCTACGCCACTGGGTCGATGGTATGCACTCAGACAGGGGCCCCTTATGCCGTTTTTTTACTATAATTTTAATGAAAATTTCGAACCTTTTTCAACTTTGACGCGTCATTGCAGAGCCGTCGTTTGGCATAAAGAAACAAAACTGACGTTAGGAGAAGCCCGCATCCTTGCAGTCTTCGAATTCGTGATGATCTTTAAAGATTTTTCAGAATTCCGATGAGTGGAACGGTTAGGGAACAGTAGCTAAATGTGTGATGGAAGGTACCCCAAAAATGGATTTTTTTCCTGCCATTTTTAATTTTTTTGAGGGTTTTCGAGGGGTAAACCAGGGATTTTTGGAATTTTTCCCACGATCATTATCGGTTTCTCACATCGAATGATATCTATTCACCAATCTTATCCACGAATTTGATGCAGTTCGTCAACTTGCTCAAATCGGCACTGCATGAATTAAATGACTTGAGTCCTCTACATTGTTTCCGTGTCAACTACCAACGACGTGAGTGCGACAGTGTATGGTGTGAAATTCAAAGTATTCTATATCGTACTTTTAGCTTAATTATTTGAGATCTCCAATATCTAATACTTTCGAGTAATTGAGTTATTCGAGTATTCGCGGATACTATTCGCGCATCTCTAGTTTTTACATTCAAATCGCTCATTGTTATCAGGTCAGATGAGTGTGACACTAAGATCACTTTTCTATCAAGCCAAGACTATTGCCGATGAAGAGCCTTCCCAACAAATTGAAGGACCTCAAGAAAACTTTCCAGCAAATCTGATTTAGTGAACACCAGAGCTCCACCTTAAAAGAACCTGTCATTGGAAACTGCCTTAGAACAACAAGGTACCAACTGGTAGAGCATATCTCCTATACATTTCATATGTTTTTGGAAGAATACCCATGATTTTATGGAAAATCGATACCAAACACATTACACCAACCGAGTTTAGAGACCACCTTGTGAAAGCCAAGGACCCTCTTAGATTAAAAACTCCCTGCATACAATGAGTGTGGTGTGAATCCAGCTAAGCCTAAATTGGGGAAGCAGGACTAATGACTGAGTTGAGACAGGTTGAAGGAGTATAAAGTACTAGTTGAGCATTGTCATTAGGGCAGATGAGTGCAAAACTGAGATTTCTGTTCGCTTTAGATACCCTTCCCCGGAGGTGTCCTGTTCAGTCAGCAGCAACCAATCCAGTGTTCTGCTGGTTTTTCAACACCTTTAACACATAAACGATTTTAACACATGTTTCCAGGCATTGCTAATGGAGAATCCTTTGCCATTTTTTGAAATTTCTGTTTTCAGGTCAAATTTCAATTGCTTCTTTGATGACCCCATCCAAATACTTCGGGTATCGTGTAAAAATCTTGGCATCGTCAAACCAGATGGTGTGATCATGGTGGATGCTATCTATGTTCAGCAATGGGCGATTTTTCCAGTTGTCCCAACCTTGTGGAAAACCTAACCCAGGGGAGAACCTGAGACAAATTCCTACACCGACTAAAATGAGAAAGTCTATGATCCTATTTGACATCAAAAGCTATTACCATCAACCTTCGTAGCTAGATTTAAAAGATCTCAAGAGTCTGCATTTCCAGTATATTTCAGACAATTCCATTTTCTATAAAAATTTTACATCCATACTCGGCGACAATTTTCATGAATGCTAAAAAATGATCTTTTCAAAATGTATTTCAACAACTCGAAATCTAGTAAACGGATACGTCTCTCTCCAATGAAGTACCTCACAAGCCAATAAAAGCAGTCCTTTCATTAAAAATGTTCTAATAACAAGAATGGATTAAAATACAATATACACCCATGTCTCGTATAGCGCAATTTCGATTAGCGCAATTTCGATATAGCGCAAATTCGATATAGCGCAAATTCGTTCCTCGGGGAAACATTGCAACGCAGTGTAGCCTAATCAAAAATTTTAAACGCTCTCGTGATAAAACGTGAACTTGCGCTAAGTACACACGTAATTTCTATCAATTTACGCATATTAATATTATTTCTTGCCTCAAATCTTCTTTTTTGTTTATATATTAATCGAAATTCATTGCTGTGCAATTGCCAAAAGTATTACTCGTCATTGGGTCCAGATAGCCGGCCTACCGAAGATTTATCTCGTCTCCTTAACAGAATGATAATAAATAATTTAGATCGTTAATTAAGCGTGGGGCTTGTGGAAATGAGTTTTTTTTTCAGCAATACGGTTTGAGACGTATTTTTGCCGTCGTAGGTTACCGGGCGATTGACTTCCAGGTAGAGGGTCTGCGCTAAAGCCTTCAAGGTCATCGGTATTCACGGGAGAGAAATGGAGCGGTGGCCGAGTTGCGCATGAATAGCATCAACACATAAAAGGGTCCGCTATAGAGTCTCAAACACAATGGCTTCGTTCCCTCCCCGCAGTCATAGGCCTTCTGCGTCTCAGGAATACAGTTCAGCAGAAGAAGGTGATTTATATAGAGCCATACAGAGTAAAAACCAAGAGAATATGGCAAAAAATAGGAATGCCTGTAGAAAAATCAAGAATTTATCAAGAAAAACCATAAACCTAGAAGAGGACTTGAGAGAGGTCAATTGCTTTGAAAATGGAGAGCGTCAAAGCGATATTGCGTGGAAGTTTAAACTCACGATGCCTTATTCTGAATAAAGACGAAGCTAAAGTATCAGTGACCTCAGCCGCACCAACTTCAACCAAGCGGTCTACACATACGGAAAGTTCATGGTGAATCAGTACAAAAAGACGAGAGTGGTAATCGCTCCGAGACATTTAGTAAAAGCGGTTGGTTCCAGAATTTAAACGGCAAGCAGGTATTTTCAGTGCGGCGATATCAGGTGAATCTGCAAGTGTTGATAGCGCAGCCACCACAACATTTTCTGATGAACTCCAAGCTGTTATTGAAAGTGGCTCCTTTCCCCCTCAACTAGATTTAGTGTTGACGAGACGATATTTTTTGGAAAAGAATACATTCTCGTTCATTCATTTTCAGGGAAGGAAAACCTGGGTCAGGTTTCAAGGCATTTAAAGACTGTTTCACGTAGCTGCTAATGACTCGGAGGACTTCAAATTAAAATGATTTATCATTCATAAACTCCGCTAGCTATGAAATGGCATTTAAAGTAGCATTTTCCTGTCATTTCGATGAGCGGCAAAAGGGCCTGGGTGACACAATAGTTGTTTTTAGACAAGTTAGAAAAATCGTCAACTGCCGGCAACGCATTACGATCCCCTGAGATAGCAGATGTTAGCCCACCCGCACGACAGGATGGAATTTCGAAAGCACGTAAGAATTTTTTTAACGTGAATAAAAGTCTTTGAATGCGTGAATACTATCTTTAAAGATGTTTTAAACTATAAATATTTATAGAAATAATGTTTTCTAAGGCTTTTTATGGGAATATAGATGTTTTAGAGGAAATTCAATACCAAAGACCTATGCTACCAGGAACGCATCCCTATCTTCCCTATGTTAAAACGCTCTCGTATAACGCAAATTCGTATAGCGCAAAGACCCCAAGGAACGCATCCCTTGCGCTATACGAGACATGGGTGTAAATATTTTGATTATATCTATATATATAAAATCTATATATATAAAAGAAAGTCAAAAATCGTGTTAGTTAGAACACTTTATAACTCGAGAACGGCTGCACCGATTTTAATGATATTAGGTTCTTTGGATTCGTCTCAGCCCTGGATAACATGTAGGACATTAAAAAAAGGATAATTTCACAAAAAAAAAATCATGTCTTTCTTAGTGATATGTTTTTAGGAGTTAGTAACGCAACAACAATTGATAAGTCGGTCAAAACTACAAATTAAATTATTTGTTTTGTTTTTACCAATTTAATAACTGAACTTTGTAGCAATATAACATTTTAATTACTAAATATATTCAAAATATTGAAATTGTACTTAAAAAATTTAATTGGAGCTAATTGTAAGCCCAGCTCTGGTTGACTCTTCACTACCGTGTTTGTAAACAAATCTCCAAGCAATTGTAGACAAACGGTAATGTCCGTATTGCATTCGTGATAACAATTAGCAAATCGCATGGTCAGTCTTTAAGTTTTTGTTATGTTTGTGCTCTTGTGTTAATGAAAACCCATGATTTTCTCATGATCAATTAAACGTGGTATGTTAACGAGTCGCTAAACCATCCGCTGTATTTCTTCCTTCCCTTCAAGAGCGCAGCTAGGAATTAAGGATAGGGGGGTTTTAGGCACAGCTAATACTACGGGTCTGCAGGGTATAGAAAACTCACTAAGGTAAGCGAGAGGTGTGGGGACCCTCCCCCAGATATTTTTTAAGATAAATGGTTCAAAATAGTGGGTTTTGCGGCTGCATGAATAGTTAAATATGTTTTGTTTGTTACTCATCCGTCCCCAGGTATTAGTAACATTTTTTTATAAAAATATTCTCTGAGCTCTTGGGGGGTTTTATCCCCCAAAAACTCCCCTCGCTGCGTCACTGCTTTGCTTCGCTATATTTATTTAGCTTCATCCACTTTATGTTGCACCTGATAACAAAACAAAAACTGTTGTTTATCAGAAGGCGATTGACGCAAGACATTAAACCCGAATGTGTAGGGCACACCGTTGTGCGTTTATGCAGTGCATTTTTTCCAAACAGAGATACTATAAATGGCACGCCTAAAGTCAATCGATACGAATGCTGCTTCATAATGGCTTTTCTTACACGATTTTGAGCATCAGTCAAGTGTCGGTCTGGCGTTGTGTTAACCTGCTCCGTAAACGGGCCAAGTTTACGCAACAGACTTTGACCTAAAAACCTTTTTTACGGTTAATTAACACAAATAGCCAACAACTGATTCCGTATAATTTTTCTTTCATTAACTGCTTTATAAAACCACAATGCCCAAAATTTCTTAAGCTAAAACGTAAGAAAATTCATTGAAAAAAATCTGCGTAAACGTGCTCCGATCCACCTTATGTAGATTCAATAAAGAAAATGTCTTTCTGACAAACAATTTTGATACTCATTTACGTAGTTGTATTGAATTTGTATCCTTATTTTATTACAATAAATTAAATATGATTAAAAACGATACAGCCGCTCTTGATTTATAAATGGTGTAACTAAACTGTAAGTTCATTGATTGTTAGGCGGTACGAAGTTCGCCGGGTCAGCTAGTATTGCTATAAATAAAAAGAATATACGAACAATGTGCAATTGCAGAACTACTCAAAACAGATCACAACTTGATATAATTTTTCCTAGCACTTGGTTTTACACCAAAGCTGAGATGTCATTAATGTGTCGGTTTTATTCATGATTGAGAGTAAACAATTTTTCATTCTGTTTTCATATGGTAGTAAAAAAAAACAAAGTCAAATAAAATTCTTCCACAAGTTCTACTCATTGGTAGAATGAGTAAGAAGTGCTACTTGAGCACAATTTGATGTTAACTAAACTTACCAAATTCTTCATGAATTCCCTCAGCATGTTGATAATATTACATTTGAACTGAACATCTTTGGTCAAAAATAACAGGCTGATGGGGTCCAGGATACAAGATTCAAGTTCTAGAAAGTAAGATTAATATTTTGAGACCATTCACATTATAAAAAGGCCTAGCAAAAGTGAGTGACATTACTTTTTATCCATTAAAAAATCAGGACATAACATAATAACTAAACACAGTTATATAAAAATGCAAAAAAAAAAAAAAAATACAATCATTCACACTGAAAACAATGCTTTCATTATAATAAATGATGCCACAATAGGACATACAAGAAAGCATCATAATTATTAAGAGTAACATTATCTAGTCTCCAGTTGGCCTATTACATGTATTTACAAAATATTATGGTCAATAGCAAGCATAATGATAATAATTAATGGTAGAATTTTCTATCTCACCCTCAAAAGTAGAGAAATGTAAATAGGATAGCAGGCGTAGGATAAGTAGGCGATGAGTATCTCCATCCCACAATGGAAGGTACTTTGAGAGAAAGCATGACACCACTGGAATGGGTTGGTGAAGATACTCCTGCAGAGTCGACAACTGATGTAATAATCGTGCCTCACTTCGGCACCTCACTTGTGGATTCCAGTGGGATAACTCATTCTCTGGGCTTAAAAACACTGCAAAATACAATACAATGAGGTATTTTTTATGTTTTTTAATTAAATAAACTCTCACATTTGCAAGCAAATATAAGCTCTTATGTTACTAGCTTGGTGTTAGAATGAATGGGTCACTCTACAATCAGGATAAAAGGAAGTTTTGATCTCACTGATTTACTATAAAGGCTTTGTTTTATGCATTGAAAATTTCAAATGCAGCTGAATTATCTTTTTTAAATAATTTTATTCCAAAATGGTGTCTCACCTCTCTCCTCTATTTTGTATTACAAAATGCACCGACATCAATTAAATAAAACCCATTAATTGATATGGTCCTTTATGATAACATTTGATCAATTTCTTACAAGCAATTCTTGCTCTGCAAGTCGACCACTGCCTAGGATGTAGGAATAATCATGTATCTATATCTTTATTGAAGCATGCGTTGCCATTTATTTCATTCTGTTAACTTGTATCTTTATTAGAGGAGGGTTAAACAGTTCATTTTGATGAACCGTTCACTTTGATCCTGCTCAGTAAAAAGAACAGTATAAAATATCTGTGCCTCGTGAACAATCAGGGTCATTCAGGTAGAAAATACTGTTATTCGGGTGTTTAGAGCATATGAAAGCTTAGTGAGGTAGCATATGGTTTGTGCAACGTGTTATAGTAATTTCAAGCCAATTCTGGCCCAGGCCTTTACCTGGTTATTGGTGTGCCCGAAAATATCTGCTGTCTACTTGTAGAATAAGCCAGAATTAATATTTATCAATTCATTCAGTGTATGATTTTATTCGTGTATATAGCACCAGAAAGTTTTTAATTGCTCCTCTTAACTTAGACTTTTATACACAGCTAACTGTTCTTTATAAATATTTTTAGTATAAACGCCATTTGTGAAACTCTATATTAGACTCCTCAGCAAGGTATCAATTTTTTCTCCTCGTTACAGCCTGTGTCTGGCATCTATCCACTCTAACAATGCAATTAACAGGCAATAAAGCACACATAAAATGGTGAGAAATAATCATTACCAAATTAGCTTCTCATAGTTTCATTGCCAAATTAGTACTTTTGGTAGAATGTAAAAAATTAGTAAAATATGTGAACGCCATGGAATTCTGTAACATATTTAAACATTAAACATCGAAAACAAAGGAAGAGTTAATGTTTTGAGGTCTATTTATGTGCAATTAAGCTAAGTGGTCACAATACAACACATGAAATGTCGCGACATGAAGAACCTAATATCAAATAAAATCGCTGAATTTAATATATTTTTTTTTATTCCTTCGAAAATGATGGATATATGCCTCCATAGACTTTATCTGGAAGAGTACGCAGTCCTTCCCCTTCAATGTCTTATTACACCACAAACAAGTAATTTGAGTAAAGTTGGAGCCAAATTTGTTTCCCAAAACCATCAGTTTAGACCTCTTAGAGCAACGCAGGATCAAATATAGATTAACACAGAAGTTAATATCATCACATACAATTTAATAACAAAATAAATAGTGGATATTACATAATTTGACAATTTCTATTTACCTTTCCCGTTAGCTGAAACATTTTTTTTTGCATTAATATAACTATGTACTCAAAATAAAGTTTTTACCTAATGCTTAAATTAACTTTGAACCATAGCAAAAACTACGAACATGTACTCGACCCGTAAATTGACCGTGAACGTGAACCATCGCATCCTGTTCATCGAAAGCAAATGTTCAAATTAACACGAAACCAAAATGCCACACATGTGCAGCGAAGACATGAACACTAAACAGGGATTTTTAGAGAACTGTTCATTTTCGAACCAGTTCATTCCAGTGAACTGTTCATTTTGGCAGTTTGGTTCATTTTGACTCATCTCCAATCTTTACACTCTGTTAGGTTTCACTTTTATAGAAAAAAATGTACAAATACTTAGCAAGGCTAGTAAAGGAGCATAAAAAAACAGCTGTAGAGTTATGATGGAATAAGTGGAAAGGCAAAATGCTGGAGATGAAAGATCCAAGGACTGCATGAATAATTAACGTTATAAGTGAGAGCTGTGCAATTAACACTTCAGGAAGCTGTGAGAAGGATGTGTTGATAATATAAGAGCATACTGTCCTCAAAAGTTTTTTTGAATAGATTTTATTTTTTTATCAACGAAATGTGATAAAACTGTATTAGAATTTTCTCTCCAGATATTTCCATGACTTTCAAAGCCTGCAGAATGAAATGCACTTTAAGTCTGAAAAATTATGTCTTTGAAACATATGCCTTTCTTTTATTCAAATTCACACAAATTTTTAGTACTATATGATTCAGAAGGTGTGGGGTAGTGGCACTTTTTGGTACAGAAGCTGGGACCATTGGGGTAAGTGATCAGAAAAGAATAGAGGCCTTCGAGATCTGGTTCTGGATGAGTATCCTGAAGATAACATGGATAGACAGATAGAAGAGAAATGAGGATGTATGCAGCAGAATATGAGGAAGACACTATCGATTACAGTAAGCTAAAGATAAAAACAGTGGATTGGTCACATAATGAAATATATCAGTTATGTGGGAAAGATAATGAAGGGAAATATTGATGGAAAAATTCCCTGGTGAAGTAAAAGAACTGGCGTGGGACGAGGAGAAATGGAGGTCTGCAGTAAAGCAATCATAGAATAGGGTGGTTTCCTATACTTTTTCATTGCCTAATTCGAACGATTGTTACTCCTGGAGTACATATTTCACCCTTTTAGATTTTTAAATGACGATATCTATTTTTCATGATTAAATGAAAAGCGAAAAATTTCAAGCGGGCGAAAACGCAACGGCTAAGTAGGAATGATGGGAAAAGTCCATGTGATGTATTTCTGGTTCCCGCTACCGCAAGTGAGGTGACCTTGGGGCGAGGCTTGAACGCTGATACGACGCAGGTGGCTGGCAGGTAGCAAAGTACCCTGCTAGGAGGTAGCGCTTGGCTTAAATAAGGATTATTAATATCCTACCAAACGAAAGAAACTTTCCGACCATAGGAAATTTTAATAAGGGATTATTAAGTGATATTTCCCTGAGCTCTGTGCCACATGCATGCATTGGTAATCTCAGACGATGTAAAACTCCTGACTACTCGTGTAACATCTAGGTCCCTGTGACGTCACGTGGAGTGGCATCGCATGGCCACCAATCTGGCCTTTTTCAAATGAGGTTAAAATTGACCACTGACATTTGTCTAAACTGGGATTTCTAAAACCAAATAATTTGTATATTATGAATACACTAATGGTGGGTAACAAATCGCAATAAATGACTTTCGTTTTCTTTGATGAAGGAAACTACCCTATTGCAGTACATACTTTGAATAAATAAAAATGTCATAATTGCATTTATACAATTGAATTATAAATATCAACCAACAATATTAGACCTTATCAATTGAGATAAGTGAAGTAATGATTCGTGTGTAAGCAGAAAGTAATATGTACTTGGTGTAAGGAATGTCTGATGCCATTACCACTATACAGCTTGCTCTGAAGGGTGAGGGAGAATCTCCTTTGGATATCTGCACCACCAAATGCAAGGGAAAACACACCAAATGAGCATCGAAGCAGGGCAAGCGATTGAATGGGCATCTCCAGATCCACCGAGCATGCACCGATTGACTCCCACCTGTAATTATGATGCGAGACATATTTTAAGGAACTACATCACCATATTTTCAATAACGTATACAGGGGTTGATGATGTCTCAACAACCCATTTGTAAAAAGTTATGAATGATCTCCCACACCATCACTGTGAAGAATTACTAACGCAAGGGCTAATTCACAAATTTTAGTAAGTATAATTTCAACAATAAAATGAAGCTAGAAAATATTTACCTATCAATGTCACTGATTTTGTATACTTGAGAGTGATTACAACAGAGTTCTGTGTATATAATCTGAGGAATAATACTCTGGCAGGTATGCACCTGTGAATAAAATAATCAATGAGCATGCTCAAATGGAATCATCACTTGATAAAGGTATGATATAGTTAATCGCCAAAAATGTCAAATTTTCGAACTTAATCAAAAAATATATTAGAAGATAAGCTAATAGGATTACTCACAACATTTCCATTCATTAATGAAATTGCTCCTTACCTTGGCTACATGTAATGGTGGATGTTTCACAATATCTGAGGAACTAGCTGAACCAGTTTTCAAGGCACATCTCTGTCTGGCTAACTGGAAACCTGGCTCACTAATATCCAAGGTAGTCAAACACGGATGATCACATGCACTCACATACTCGGGCACAAGATTTGGTCTCATACGCTTGAAGAGGCTGAAAATAAATAACATCAGTAGTCCATAAAATTTTAAAATGGGGATGTCTTTTTCTGGGACACATACGACATGAGCATGTAAAATGATGCTTCCATTCTCAGTGAATAATTTTAATTGCCTTAAATCATCGAGTGAAATTACTTACCCCAGAAGAGATTCAAAATGCCTCTTTTTTCCTTTTTGTTGGAGTTCCATCAAGACCAAAATGTGTCTTCGAGTAATGTATTGCTGTTTGGTTAAACACTGAATAAATGAACAAGCTTGGGGATCCTGCAACCATATTAGAGCATTAAAAAAATCGCAATCTAATGTCCATGAGATAATCTTGAAAAATAATAATAAAACTCACAATCCCAGGAATACGGATCAAGTTGAAGAAAAGCTCGTACAAATTCTCAAGTTTACTCGAATCCACTAATCCATTGTTAACAACACCTGCGAGAAATGGGCAATGTAATATAATCAAATGCATAGATCAAAAGTAAAATTCAGAGCAAAATATTTTCAAAAAATGAAATACCAGTAAACCATCTCAACACGAGAGAAACCTTTCCTGGTGTGACATCGGGTTCTTTCGACAGAAGCCACAGAGCAATATCTGTAACAACACTATCTGGGACAGTTGTCCTCGGGATTAAGCATTTAACTAAATCTTCCACACATACTACGGCTGAAATAAATACGGGTGAAGAAATTAAATAGTAGTAAGAAAATTAAAAAGTAAAATAATAATGAATATCAGGCAGAGTTAAGAGTTGAAAAGGAAAAGAGAGGGTTGCTACTTTCAAAGACTGTAAACAGAGCATACTAAGATCAATGGAAAAACTCATCCAAATCAGCCACAGTGTGGAAGACTTGATTAACACAAATAATTACGCAAGTTAGTGGCAGTCAACGTATACGCAAGAATCTTGAAGGTTCCGTCCTCGAGTCCGCTTTCCATAGCATGGCAGAACAAGTGCTTAAATGCACACAAAAGCTGCTCTCTTTCGAACTGAAAAGTTGCATTGACGGTCTTGACGTAATAAATTGCATCTTTAAGATCTTTCATCGTCAGAGGCGCCTAAAATCAGTACCGAAAACATAATCATAAAACAGAATTTTTTCCTCATATATGATTAATAATTCAAATTTAAATTCCTTTCATTTGATTAAAAAGACTTACTCATCCAGAGAACGTTTATTAAGCAGAAAAAACTACTTTCTAATCCAAATGACGCCCTGACTTCTGCCGCCAATGGATTGTTCAAAAGTTTTGAAATAATAATATCTGTCTTCATTTGTTTAACAGTTTTCCATTTGTTTTCCAATGGATCCTATCATAGAGGTTTCGGGACCTCTATGGATCCTATCTCAATCCGTAGTTATACCGTTATACCGTATACCCTACCTTGCCAAGTAGCGCTGTGCGTCACCTTCCACACATGCTGAACATACTAAATAGGACCACGTTTATGACAGAGATTAGGCTTTTTAGTGCTCTAGAATGGGAAAATTCAGTATAAAAATATCTCTTGAGGACCAAGGAGGCTTTAGATTAATAATATACTTTAATTTCTTTGATAGAACTTTTTTTTAGAGGCATTGGGAGAACACTACGGAAACAGCGTTAATACGGATTTCAGGCGATACAATGTTATCATACGATCCTCTGTCTAAGATCTCTGCAAAGCCTACTTGACGAATGAAATTTCCGAGGCGCTGCAGTATTTATGGGTAATTTTGTTTACCGTGATTGAACTTGAATTTGTTCGAGCAGTTTAAGGGAAAATAGAATTATATTGTTTATAATTGTCACAATTTCCGAGTAGTTTTAGTAGCGGTGGATTTCATTTACTCTCTTTAAAACAGTAGCGTTCACTGAATTCGCTGAAAGGATAAAAAGAGATGGCAGAGCACGAGCACCTCGTGAACACAATATTCATCGGAGAGGTAATATTTTTTTTATAATTTCAATAACTGTGAGCCATTAAAGATATTTTGGTAGATAACATAATCATTGATTAAAAAATTGTCTTTTCTAGGTTGCTACCGTTCAGTCTTACGGAGCATTCGTAAGAATTCCGGGAATATCCAAGCAAGGATTGATACATCGGTCCCAGGTGTCATCAGCTCCCGTTGATGATGTATCAGATGTACTCAATAGAGGCGACAGGGTGTACTGCAAAGTTATAAGTGTCACAGCAAGTAATTTTTTCTCTAACTGTGCTATCAATTGAAAAGAAATACAGAATGTTCATTAACGGCAATATTTGATATGTAGGATGGGAAAATCGCTCTGTCAATGAAACTGGTTAATCAAGGCAGTGGCAAGGATTTGGATCCGAATGGCGTTCAGTTACAGTAAGTATCTATGTGGTGCATATCTTAGAGAAAAATCGTCTTGAAATTGATCGATTATATTGGAGTATCTTTTTAATCCAGGAAGGATGAGCTGCGTCGCAAAACATTCGTGCCTGGCACCAGGAAGAAAATAGAGCTGGAAGCTGTTTTTAACACAACATGCTCCAAGTGTGGAACGAGAGGTCATATGGCAAGAGATTGTTTTAAGGTGAAGAGCTATATTTTGATGGGTACTTTGTTAAATGAATTCTTCATAGATATCGTGGACCGAAGAAGTTTTGTGCATCATAATTTCGATCTCAAGACGATGGAATATGGTGTTAAATTCTGCTCTTTTGCCTTGCTAAACTCTATAGGAGGGTGCTACCAATTTTTTCTTGGTCTAGGTATTTTTCATTAATGGAAAACATAGGATTATTAGCCTGAAAATGCGTGCCTCATAAGTGATTTAGAATAATTAATAGACAGATGGGGGCAATGAAAAAGGATTACTCGAGCGTCAGTCAATTAATATTCCACAAATTTATCATCATATGAGGACCATTGTATAGTGGACTCTAGAATATAACGCGTTGCATGCGTGGTTGATTTGTTAATCATCTTAAAGCATCTGATTGAGGGAACTGAATCAAAGCAATGGCCATTTTTGAGAAAAAATATATATATATGGTTCGGATAAGTAGGTGACTATAAACCCCTCTGAAACTATACTTGGTAGTACTGGGAGCTTTTATAGTTAAGTGTCATTGTTTCCTATGTGTTTCTTTTTCAGTCTCCTGGTGGAAAAATTTATGAACTACTGCCGGAAGAAGATGATGCTGAAAATAAAGGAGAAGATGGATTGAAACCTCCCGAAAGTCTACCAGAAACTGACAAGTTAGCTGAGAAGAAGACAAAGAAAAAAAAGAAAGTAAGTTTCTGTCCTTGTGGAAATTTGCACCAGTGGTATGTATCCTTTTTCTATGCATATATTGCACCCAGCATGCCACCTCAATCCATTTACAAAAAAGTCTATAAATAGTTGTTGGTAAAGAGGAATTCATTGCCTATCCCAATGGGTATCTGTCTTATTCCATCATGGATGTCCAACAATGAGAGACTTGGGGTAGAAATGAAGTAAGATACGGGAATGCTTCTGAAGTACTCCATGGAAACCTGCTGTATTTGGTAGAATACTATAATAATAATAATAATTCCATATCTTAGTCATTTATCTGTGTTGGTAAAGACCCGGGACTTTATATCTGGAAATAAAGGCTCACAGAATATGAAGGCAAGGAAAATAGACAACAAAGATATCATCCTATCTTAGGTGTTTAGAAGTCTAGAAAAACTGGGGAGTAGAAGGTTTTACGAACTCATCAACACGGGTATATAACCCATCAAATAGGGTATACACCCATGTCTCGTATAGCGCAAGGGATGCGTTCCTTGGGGTCTTTGCGCTATACGAATTTGCGTTATACGAGAGCGTTTTAACATTGAGAAGATAGGGATGCGTTCCTGGTAGCATATAGGTCTTGGGTATTGAATTTCCTCTAAAACATATACAGTGCAACCTCGATATAACGACACCCCACGGTGCACTAATAAACACTCGCTATAGCGAATTGTCGCTTTACCGGAGGTGGAGCAAATAATAGCCAATACACCTGTTGCGAACTGATATACAGGAACAGGAGTGGTACGGCGACAGATAAACATCTATCCGATAAACGTAAGCATAAATCCAGACGAAAGGCGATGTTTTTTTGCATCACTAAATTTCCTTACTCAAACAACGACTAACTATTCAAACAATTTATATGCGCCGCACTGAATAAAAATCATGGAATGCATTGTTTTGTCAATCATTATGCCAATGCACAACCGACGAAGCCATTTTTCTATGCACTTAATTAGTTCATTTACGTGATCATTCTATTATTTTGGTATTTTCCACTGAAAATTCAAAAATTAACTGATAAAACAGTATCGCGGTTATTTAATGCCTCAAATGTTTCCATTGGTGTATGTTTATTGTTTCTGTACGTTAAGCGGCAGTGAAGTGAAATAACGCATTACATTTGTTTCTACAGGCGAAAACGGTGGAAGGTTGTATAAAGTTCCCGCCTTGGAAGACTTTTTCTATCAAATAATGTAATATCTACATCATCTACGGTAAAAAGTTTGCTAAGCTTGAAAAATGATGTGATTAAAATTGCCGTTGTTGAAAAAAGTTTCTTTTTGAGTGTTACGCTTGCGACGTATTTGAAATAATACACCGAGTTTACCACTACACTGCAAACGAGAGTTAGCTCTTCTGTGAGTTCTTCCAGCGGCCACCAGGGGATGCTCGGCTACCCGCGTGACAAAAGAGAGCGCCAGTACGACTCCAACCACTGACGCGAATAGTTCACCCTTGTAAATCCGCAACGGAGAATAAATGCGTCCATCCGGACAATTCACGCTGAGTATCATTGCTTCGTACATCCTACAACATCGCTGAGGCGCACTACCTACCTTTAGAGGCATCATTGCAAGAAATACCTCATACTGCAAGGGTTTTGTCGAGGAGTTGTATGTAAAAAAGTTCCGTTTCGTCTATGTTATATGACGCGGGGAATACTTCTAAAGATACTTATGATCGGAGTCCTTTCTTCCACGACTTCGGGTTTACACCGGAGGCATCACCAGCAATTATGAGGGGAGATAACGCTTTGGTGCTTCGCATTAGTATAATCAACCTTCTGCACTCTTAAAATTCTCGATTCGCAATCTATCCCTGAAATATTCCACTTTAGGCTTGGGCGTAGCCCCTTTCTCAGAAGTTCCCGCAGATTTGAATGGGCAAAACCACCCGAACAAAGCTCCTTATAACTATCGTCTGCATTCCTTGGGCGCTTCTGTTTTTTTTTTAATTTTGCAGAGCGAATAGGAAGATAAATTAATTTCGACACTCTCATATTACTCCTTTATTTTTATTTTCCCGCTTAGACGTGTTTGGTGTTTTTTTGGTCATGGTGACTGCCATCAAATGCTTTCTATTCACGCAACTCACGGACGTGCGGGTATGCTGCCGACTGCTTTCTGCCGCCCGAGGAACAAAAGAAGATGAAGCATTCGCGAATGCTAATGCCACAATATTTTCACCAAAATTAACTACTTATTTATCGAACGACATTTTACCACATAAATTTGAGACTGAGCTCTCCATTAACTTCATTTCTAACAGATCGCTAGCAATTACAGAGGTTAAGGAGTCTTGATGAAAGTCTTCCGGCCATGAAACCCTCGCTATGGCGAGAGCCAGCACCAAAAGGGTCTCGTAAAAACGAATTTTTTAACACGCTTATTATAGGGTCAATTGACGGTGCATCGACTATGTCTCGTTATAGAGGGAGTGTCGCTATAGCCCGTACTCGCTTTAACGAGGTTCCACTGTATATTCCCATAAATAGCCTTAGAAAACATTAATTATATAAATGTTTATTGTTTAAAACATCTTTAAAGATAGTATGCACGCATTTGAAGACTTTTATTCACGTTAAAAAAAATTCTTACGTCCTTTTGAAATTCCCTCCTGTTGTGCGGGTGGGCTAACACCTGATATCTCAGGGGTTCGTAATGCATTGCCGGCAGTTGAAGATTTTTCAAACCAGTCTAAAAACAACTATTGTGTCATCCAGGCCCTTTTGTCACTCATCGAAATGACAGGCAAACGCTACTTTGAATGCCATTTCATAGCTAGCGGAGTTTAAGAATGATAAACCATTTTAATTTGAAGTCCTCCGAGTCATTAGCAGCTACGTGAAACAGTCTTTAAATGCCTTGAAACCTGACCCAGGTTTTCCTTCCCTGAAAATGAATGAACGAGAATGCATTCTTTTCCAAAAGAATATCGTCTCGTCAACACTAAAAACTAGTTGAGGGGGAAAGGAGCCACTTTCAATCACAGCTTGGAGTTCATCAGAAAATGTTGTGGTGACTGCGCTATCAACACTTGCAGATTCATCTGATATCGCCGCACTGAAAATACCTGCTTGCCGTTTAAATTCTGGAACCAACCGGAGCTTTCACTAAATGTCTCGGAGCGATTACCACTCTCGTCTTTTTGCTCTGATTCACTATGAACTTTCCGTATGTGTAGACCGCTTGGTTGAAGTTGGTGCGGCTGAGGTCACTGATGTTTTAACTTCGTCTTTATTCAGAATAAGGCATCGTGCGTTTAAACTTCCGCGCAATATCGCTTTGACGTTCTCCATTTTCAAAGCAATTGACCTATATCAATTTCTCTTCTGGGTTTAAGGTTTTTCTTGATAAATTCTTGATTTTTCTACCCGAATTCCTATTTTTTGCCATTTTATCTTGGTTTTTACTCTGCGTGGCTCTATCGACATCACCTTCTACTGCTGACCTGTATTCTTGAGACGCAGAGGGCCTACGACTGCGGGGAGGGAACGAAGCTATTGTGTTTGAGACTCTACAGCGGACCCTTTTATGTGTTGATGCTATTCATGCGCAACTCGGCCACCGCTCCATTTCTCCCCCGTGAATACCGATGACCTTGAAGGCTTTAGCGTAGACTCTCTACCTGGAGGGCAAGTCTGTAACTCTGTTCTCTCCCGAAAATGGGAGAAAGGAGATTTGTGAAGCGCCTGCGCGAGAGTTGTCGCCCGCCCCAAGTCTCTAGGGCGCCCCGCCGGAGAAAGGAGACTATTTGTCGCCTGGGAGAGTACTAGTCTCTCGACCCAAGTCCGTAAGCCCCCTCAAGCGCCCTTGGCGCCCCAGACGGGCGCTTCAGTTATTTCCCCCTCAAGAGCCCGAAGTATCTCTTTCTCCCATGGAGAAAGTGCGTATCTCGACAGTGTTTTGTTGTATTTTCTCAATATGGCGCGTTTTCTTTCAAACCATAGAATATTATTGCTCGTATATGATGTGCATTTAAGAGAAGTGGGGCAATTAACACCAATGAGAAATTGTTGCGGGATATTAATAAACCGTTTGAGGCGAGGGAGGAAGATTTCCGGCCGCATTAGCGGAGAAGGTTGTCCTATCCGTCCTTCGATGGTCCGATTCTCTTCCTGCTGAAATCCATCACCCTCAATAGCAGACAAAAACACCGCAATCCTATGAAATAGCAATTATCTGTAGCTCTGAATTCTTTTCGTGTAAGTAGCGGGGTTTAGAAAGCTAATGCTAATTCAGAGAGCGCAAGAAAAGCACTTTAAATAATGGAAAATAACTTCTAAACAGTTACCTATGAAAAGCAACAGATAGTTAATGAAACACAAGACATGCCCTTATTGTTAAAAGAACTTATTCCACGACAATGTAATAGAGTTTCACCATTTCATTGGTTTCACGAATACGACTGCTCAGCATAACCGTTTGCACACAACATGAGATCGCGAATCGGTTCCGCTGTCAACACATACAGAAGCTATAAATGTACTTCAATAATAAATGAATATCCACAAACTAAGTACTAGCACACACCGTAAATATAAAGTGAGACATAGGCAAATAAAATATAAAAAAACTGGAAATCACTTCCACTCTTTTATTCATCACGAACAACTTACAATCACTAAGCTCGTATTGATAAAAACAACTATTAATTCACTGATTTAAAGCCAGAAATTAGCCCACGAAAGAGGCACAGGTGACTTTTCTGACTATTATTCGTTAATATACTAGAAAAAGAAACTTCACACACAGCTTTGATCTTGATAGCTTGATCGTGAAATGTCAATGTACCTATACGATGAACAACGGAGGTGAACACGCCACTGACAATGTTTACATTGCTGTCAGACATTAATCGATATGGTAATAACACTGCTTACAATTCAATCAAGATGGAGCACTGATAATTACAACTCTTAGCCGATATTTTTGCACATTGCAACCACTGGCACTGTGATTATCAGCAGAAGATTTACGGGAGTTGTCACATTGACAATAACACAATTTTGGCACAAAAGATATTTGCACAAATCTGCAAGCAGCGAGCAAAAGCTGTATTCACATTAGAAATATACTCTTAATTTTCAACTTTGGTGAGGTTGTAATTGATACGAAATGAAGAATTTACATGGTGACAAGCAAAATATACCGGCACTTGGATTTAGCCTAGCAGCCGCTTGCAAGCGAGGAATCACTGCGCGCGGTCAAAAAAGTAGTCCCGACTTTAGTAAGTCATAATGAGGTTATTATGCATTTAATTTAGAAAATATTTGCATGGATGAGTTTGACATAAAATTAAAAACATTTTTAAATTGCACACGGTTAATTTTTCGATAAATCAAGCTCCAATATCAGATTCGCCTTAGAAATTTTTCATACTACCCATCGGAGCGAGTTTTCTCCCATCCGAACGGGAGAAACAGTTCTCTCTACCGAGTTACGGACTTGGGTGGGGAGACAATTTTGGGCGACAACTCTCTCTCCCAAACGAGGCGCCCCAAGTTACCGACTTGCCCTCCTGGAAGTCAATCGCCCGATAACCTATGACGGCAAAAATTACGTCTCAACCAGTATTGCTTAAAAAAACTCATTTCCACTAGCCCCACGCTTAATTAATGATCTAAATTAACTCATTCTGTTAAGGAGACGAGATAAATTACTTCGGTAGGCCGGCTTTCTGGACCCAATGACGAGTAATACTTTTGGCCATTGCACAACAATGGATTTCGATTAATATATAAACAAAATAGAAGATTTGAGGCAAGCAATAATATTAATATGCGTAAAATGATAGAAATTTCGTGTGTACTTAGCGCAAGTTCACGTTTTATCACGAGAGCGTTTAAGATTTTTGATTAGGCTACACTGCGTTGCAATGTTTCCCCGAGGAACGACTTTGCGCTATATCGAAATTGCGCTAATCGAAATTGCGCTATACGAGACATGGGTGTATATGACTCACATATGAGGGGAAATATTGCTTGAGGATATCAGTGCTGATTTCATTGTTGAATGCAGAGGCCATAGGACCAAGTATTGCCGTAATATTGCATGAGGCAAAAGTATGAAAATTATTATTTGACAGATGTAAGCCAAGGAAAAATGATTAAATGTGTGTTGATTGATTCATATACAGTAAGGAAAAGTTTGGGATATGATGATGTTGATTTATTAAGTGAAACTTATAATATAGCCTTGAAAAGCATACTTACTGCGCTGATTTATAAAGGGCTTCTGATGGAGTGAACCGGGTTAAGCTTATGACTGTTCTTACTAAAAATATGTGTAGTTCAGAGTGACTGATGACTGAGTGAAAATCTATTGGTGTAACAGACTGCGCAAGTGATCATTAATGAAAGAGAATAAGGATGATACATCATAGGCTGAGGGTAACAAGGCTGTTCACATTAGCCATTGATTTACTTCGTTTAGAAGTTATGTGTCTGGGTCTCCTTCAAAGAACTCTCCTCCCTTATTCAGACACTTAATCCAACAGAGTTTCCACGGTTGGAAACAATTCTGGAATCATTATTTTGTGAGGTCCATCGGTTCCCTCAATCAGTGAACTCAATTTCAGGAATCATCTGAAATCCTCTTCCTTAATAGGTTATTTCAGTTTGTAGAACAAGAAGTCATAAGGAGTGTGTTCAGGTAAATACCGTATATCTCCGAATATAGTCCCCCCTTTTTTTCCAAAAATGGCCGCGGAAAAGTAAGGGGGGGGGGGACTATAATCGAGTGTAATCCAATTTAGCATACTAAAGGTGACCATAAAGTAATAAATAACGGCATAATGGCTAATGTTCTCGTAGTCTTTCTATTTGAGTATATTTATGAGGATTATAATCGGAGATATTAGTAAATACTGCCACGTTTTACCGGAAATTAAGACAATTTTTACCACAAATGTTGTACAGATACGATTATTCCGATTCAAATAGCATATCGAATATGCGTTTTCACGGAATCCATCGGGTAGCCGCTAATTTTTCTTGGAAAAGTATTGTTAGAATAATTCAATCGACACTGATCACTTAATGACGCAAAACAGTAAATAATTAAAATGAAAACTAAACACACACTATCATTACATTAATCGAACACTAGAATTGAATCAATAGTATATGTACCCGTCGCTCATTTAATAACTACACGATTTAAATATGTAATTGCGAAAAATAAACAGATAAAGTGAACCTTTCGTGACGATTTAGCATTTCATTGCGTCCGTAGCTACTATACGTCCGTGCGGTTCGTGTTTACAACCACTGCCTTTACCGCCTTCACAGAACAAGAATGCGCAATAGGTGATGCATTTGTTTCTGAAAAGGCGCAATAATCGACGACTTTAAACCAGAAGCGCCGGCATTACTGCATTTGATCGAAATACAGCGACTCAGCATCGAAAGTGTAATCAATTTATTGAGGAATATCTTCAATTCGTCAGGGTAAATAGGATCGATAAATTACGTCGCATAACGTTTCGCAATTATTTCCGCGATATTTTCTTTATTAAAAATAATTTTACGTTCAACAGTGAGGTGATGGATCAAGTAGAAAGATGAGGATCAATCCTGCCGCAGATTAGAGGCCTTCAAAGACGGAGTTTCGATGCCAATTTAAAAATAGCCGTTGCAGAATACGCCGTAAATCATAGTATTTACAGCGCTAGCAAAGCGCTAATACATCGCGGAAGTCATTTCGGGGGTCTCGATGCGGCAGATTCAAAGAATTAGAGGAAAATATCGTCGAATTTGTGCGCAAATGCAGAGCAGAAGCTCTTTGTGTAACTTATGCAATGATTCGCGACGAGGCATTGAAAATTGATATAATTTTTTTTCAGTTTTAATGTTTGTTGGAAAAAGTTTATTTCTTAATTTTATTACTTTGATATTTGTAAGTCCTGTAGTTTAATTGTTTTGCTTAGCAGGCATTTGATAGCAATATTTTTATAATATTTATAATTTATTTAACACAATTTTATTTAGATTTCCTAAATTCTTCAGGTCACTTCCCAGACGGCACAGAACCCTCCGTATCTAATTCGTATGTACATAGTACCCATTGACTAAGGGGATACTATGCCGCTCCGTCGCTTTTCGTCAATGGATAATTTCCGTTCGCGGCCTGTCGACGAAGCGCGTACGCAGCATGTGAATGTCCGCTACTAAGCACGTACGATTGGATACGAAGCGCGCAGGAACACGGCACTCAGGCTAATCTCAATCGATTAGGTCGAAATTAGGTATATCGTAACTCGCACGATCGAAAAATGTATCGAACGCAACACAATCGATAGCTACCGACCGTAGCGAGAACCTTGATACGAATCATTATGAATTGTAAGTTCTCAATAGGTAAATAACACCATATCATGAATTCTAATTACCATGAAAGACTCACGACCGACAAAGTTTTTGTCGGTTGTGAGTTTTTCATGGTAATTAGAATTCATGATATAGTATTATTTACCCATTGAGAACTTACAAAACTTACTCGGCCACTTAAATAACTCTGCGAAAAATGAGATTCTCATGGCTAATTCACGCACCCCCAGCATCCAGCATTGTTAAGTGGCTCGTACTTACTTGGAAACCTTGAGATGTTAATGAGAGTAAATTCTTATTAATTTTGACACTAAATAAGACATCACATAGCCCACGAGCATTAAAAAGCTTACCCTAAAGCTTGACGAAATAAAATTTTTAAATAAAAATTGCCGATGAAACAGGATTGCTGACACATCTGCTATTAGTATGATCGAATTCATCAAAATGCAAGCAAAAATTAACGTATAGTTCAGTCTCAGCTACTAAAACTTACCCATATCAGGCGCTAAAGTATTTGAAAAATTATTTGGGATGAGTAAAAGTCCCTAGGTCACTGCAGTAAATGTATCAACCTATTAAAAATATGAAAGTCCTGCCAAATCACCAGCATAAACACTTGTAAAATAAAACATGTTATCTCTTAGATCACACCTCCGATTTTATACTTACTTTGCATGAAGTCACCACCGCAAGAAATTTTAAAGAGGCAGGAAAGAAAAAACCCACAGAAATACAATACATATATATTATGTATTTTCTATTGTCAACCACAATAATATTTCCAATTTTCTCTTCTATCCCACATCTAATTTAGCGAAACAATTACTCTTATTCTCTTTCGAATAGAAAATTATTTAAAAGAGGACTGGTCGATACATACAAACTATCGTCAATACTTTCTCCGATGAACGTCCACTATCACTGCACCAACTTGCACAAATCAAATCCACATCCACAAATATGTCACTTCTGCCACAATGTCTGTCTTCTTGGCGACAGGTAACAGTGAAGCAATGGTACCTTCCTCCAATCTGGGCACCTTCAATTCAGAAAGAATTTTCTCCTCGTCTTCTCGTCCAAGGCCACAGATTATTTTCTGATATCACAAGGTGCGATGTGAAGCTCACACACCTAAAATTAATAAATAATAAAATACCATGTAACTTAGTTGGTCAAATCATTTCCAATTTTTGGTATTTCTGCATGAGAAATCAAATTACTAGGCTCGTAAATATAGTAAATATTTTTATGCCTGATATTTTTATTGTTTTAAACTATAGCATAAGATAATTTGAAATGATGAAAGCCGACGTGTAATACACCATAGGGCAAGCTAAGAAGCAATATTCGATCCTATAAACTTGGCAGCTTATGCCTAGTTTCTCCTTTAACCACACGTTTACCGAATGAATTAATACAAAAAAGACAACTAAAATGCAAGAATTTTCAAAAGAATTGCTGCTACAATATTTTGAATCACCATTTTTAGTACTGAATAGTACTATAGTACTTCAGTACTGAATAGTTCAACTATAATAGCATCAACATCCCGAAGCCACTCCTAACTTAAAATTACATCCAAATAATTACAGCGAGAAAGAGTACATACCTCACAGTTTTTCGTAGGGGTGAAATGTTTTCTTCTTATCGCCCAAATGCACTTCTTCTTCAACTCAGGATCTTTTGGAAAGCTAAAAACTTGGTATGTCCCGGAGTTTCCATTACGTCATCCCGACATTACACACACGGAAGGCATTTTAACAAAAATATCTCACAAACGTACGTTTCTGAAGCCCAGAGAATGAAATTAAAGAATAAGGGAAACTTCACCATTACCAGACACTCTATTTTTCACAAACTTAACCACAAAAATCCCTGAAATGTGGTGAGACGTGACGTAGACCGTGCCATCTCCAACGGCTTGTGAAGGCATGTGATCTTTCAAGGAGGATATGGCACGATGGCACCAGATGGCACCACCCGCGAAAGAAAATAGTCCCAGACCGAATACAGTTTTATCGATGAGATACAATTTTATCGATGCATATGAATTTGCCAGTCCTCTTGCATCTTTTTTCGTCATTAAAGGAAATAAAGAAACAAAACCTTCTAAGTAACTTCCTAAGCGCGATTTTTGTATCTTGATTGTCCACCCTCGTATTTAGGTACGAAAACTTCCTGTGCCGTCTGGGTTGGATTTGTGATGACTTGATGGGTGTGTTACACTGGATCTAAGGAAGTTTCAGGGCCAAATGCAATACTGTTTATGGGCTTTAAGTTAAAGCTTATATATTGACATTGTCTGTAGTCATTTGGAAATCAAAAATATTAATAATTTGTGAAGGTTTAAAAAATACAATAGCCTTGGATACTTAAAAAAATTTCTCATTTCTTCATTACATCTGGTTAAGGAACTATAAATTACTGATACATGCAATGGATCACAACATGTTTTAGGTATAGTTATTTTGTTGTGATGGAAAATATGTGAACAGATTTGTTCTTAATCTTCACAGAAAATAATAGTTTTTATCGAATCTAGAATCTTAACTTGCTAACCACAGAAAAATTGCCTTCCTTTACATTTTAAAATTTTTCCCAAAACTGAGGTCTCAAAATTGGGGGGGGGGGACTATATTCGGGGGGGGACTATATTCGGAGATATACGGTAGGTTGGGTAGGGAATAACGGTGGTTGAATGTTTCATCACAAAGTCATGAGTTCTGAGAGATGAATAGGCAGTAGCTTTTTGATTGTCTGTCATGAGATATGAAACAAATTTTGCAGCAAAATGATGCTTTTTCAATATTTCGGTTGAAATTTCATAACATGTTCTAACTGATCCAACTGATCCAACCATCTTCAGCTAGCTCTGTGATGTTCAGATGTCGATTTGCCTGAAATGGGTGATGAGTAATTGTGTTGTAATTGTGCGAGTCTTCAGACGACATGGAAGAATATCCAGAGCACTCGTGGTCTTCAATTGACTGATTGTTGCATTTAAAATGCCCATACCACTTGGAGCATGTTGCTCGCTTCATAGCTTCACCCCTGTTAGCCATCTTGAGCATTTTTAAAGTTTGGTTTGCAGATTTACTAATGTTACACAAAAAATTCCCAGCGACTGTTTTCTTATTCAAGTCACTCATTTTGAAATATTCCAAGTGAAGAAAAACTCACTTCAAAAGAACTGCATAGCTAAACGAGCAATCACAAAAATTGCTCTGTGATCAGCTGAACTGTATGAACATGACAGCATGTAGGGAATTTGACTAAAATTAATTGTACCTGCAATCAAACAGTCCACGTATTTTTTGAACAACCACAGCATTGCTCATGCATTCTAGGGGTTAAGGTTGGTTAACATGGAATATTTTACAGAGTACACTGTCTTATCTCTCCTCCCAACTAGACTTCTGTCATCAATTCACAAAAAGGCCTACTCCATTTCATTCTCTCTATGAATCCTATTCTCTTCCTTCCTCTCCTTCACTAATCTAACATTCTTCCCTTAACACAGTTTTAAACATCTTCTTTCAGCTCAGAATTTGCTCAAGCCAAACCTACTGCCTCCATTGTATCTTATTTGGAAGCTTCCTCTCCTCACCCTACATATTGAGAACTTAGTCATTCCTCCTCCTCTCCATCCACTGCACCTTCTCCACTCTCCTCGATGCATCCAGCCTTTTCTCTTTCCTAAGTGTCCATGTTACTGCACTGTGAAGCGTTACATTCCAGACCAGAATCTTCACTAGGCTTTTCTTTAAACTCTTGCATAACGATCATCTCATCAGATGTTTCCTATTCATGAGAGCCTCCTTTGCTAACAGAATCATTATTCTTATGCCCTTACTGTGGTACCCATTTTACCTTATTGTATAGCCAAAATGGTTGATACTCTCCACCCTATCAATTTTGTGTCAACCTACTTTTACCTTGAGCCTCACATTCCTTGCGCATGACGCAATACAAAACCAAATAACTTCGGTCTTTGATTAATCTTCATTCTGTTTACATCACAACACTTGTCTAATACATCCATTAGACCCGCTAGCCCTCTTGCTGTCTGGCTAATCAACACCTGATCGTTTTCAAAACTCACCACGCCTCTCTTACCATCTCCTCCTCATACACATGAAAAAGCAATGGTGATGGTCAATAGCCTTGTCTCACAATTTGGCTAATGCTTGCCTACCTTGATTCCCTATTCTCTACCCTCACTTGCCCAGATTGGGCCATGTATAGATTACGAATGAGTCGCCAATCCCTCCAACCTGTGCTAATAGAAGGGATTACACGACCAAATATTATGTTTGATTTATAATGCAATGGGTGTAAGATAGGCTCTCACCAAATTTACTATTGAGAGTGAATAATTTAGCCCCAGGACCAGTTTGAAGTTTCAACTTAAATTCCATGCCAAAAACGTATATTTCGGGCAATGTTGATGACGTGTGAACCTCATAATATCTGCATTGCTTGCAGAAGGATTGCATTGTCGTATGCATTATTTCGAGTATAAATTAATATTAGTTAAAAACGGAGAATTTTAAATGAGTGGTAGGAAACCTTATGTATACTGTTGTGTGCCGAGATGTGAATTTACCTCATGTTAAAAACCAGAAAAATATTTTTTTCTGTGCCAAATTACTTAGACCGAATAAGGCAGTGGTACGATGCTGCACGGAAACAGTATATTCCCTCAGAAATAGGCTGTTATAGAATTTGTAAGGGCCATTTTAATTTAAGTCACTTCTGATTCTTAAAGGGATTTAGTTTCCGTTAGTCTTTTTGTTGTCTTTGGCCACACATCGCAAAAATTTCGTTTGTGCTTGAATATATGCACACTTAATGGGAAATTTTCTATTTTAATCGCAAATATATCATTTTGCTTGAATTTAAGTTGGATTCAATGATTACATATTTTGTGTGCATTTACTGCGTATTTGCCCCGGTTTTCACTCTTTGTTTCCATCTTGCGCATTAAAAGCCAACCACGGCAACGGAAAACATATCCGACGCTAACCAAATGAAATGGAAAATGGTACAAAGTAACACATGATAATATCAAATTTATACCACAGGAAATACTACGATAACGTATTACTCATAAAAAGCAGAAATAAGCGCAATTGACACTGGGAGGTACCGCCAGGTTGACAAATAGAAGCACAAATAGTAAATAATAAACACGGATAACTTTGCAAGTCTTACAAAAAACAGAGAAACCGGAGGCAAGTGCGTATAGAATGAATAATAGTTTGAACTATGATTAATCGAAGCAGAATAAGTGTCAAATAATAAAATTTAAGATGTGACTCCTTTTGCTAGACTTCAAACTGTACGTTAACGCCAACGCTATGATTTTATCCACCATTTTTTTTCTTAATTTAAAAAATCTGCATTAGCATTAAGCATAATAGCAATGACAGCGAAATTACAATTATAAAAAAAACTGTAAATAAGTAAGAAAACGAGCTGAAAAAAAATTAAGAGAGACAATCCCGACTCCTTGACCTTCACTTAGGCCACCGCCATCACGTCACAAAAGCTATATAATAAGTACTTTAAAAATTAAGGTTGAAAACCAATGCAAGTATGCAGTAAATGCATAAGAAATAATCATTACACCCTATATAAATAGAAGCAGAATCATAAATTATATATATAAATTAAAATTATTATTATTATAATTTTATATATGAAAATAGAAATTTTATTCTCCTGCTTGGTCTTGCATAATGTAGACATAGGCTTTGTCATATTATATCTACTCCTTAAAATACAGAGATTCAATGTTCACATTCCGTAGGATTTGAAATTTTCACGTTGGCAAATACAAACATACAAAATTGAAACATAAGATACAATAGTATACAATTTATAAGTAGGTTTCATGAATGATAATATTTGCAAGTTTTTACTAATTTACAATTTTCCAACATTTTACAAAATACAATTCCTTTTGGGTTTTTAGAAAAAAAGAGAATTCATCAACAGTATAAAAAACTTCACTGAGTAATAAGGTTTTTACTTTCCTTTTAAATTGCCCAAGGGATGTGATATTCCTGATACTCTGGGGTAGGATGTTGTACAATTTTTTTCCATTATGGTACGGACCATCACTGCATAGTTTTGTATTTCTAGTTAGACATGTAGTTTATCACTAGATCTAGTTTGATAGCTATGGTACTCGTTGTTTTTAACAAAAAATTTATGTTTCTTTTTATAAATACCAGTACATATGTTAAGGATGTATAAAGAGGATAAAGTCAATATTTTATGATTTTTAAAGTGAATTCTGCATGATTCTCTGTAAGGTAATCGTAACATGGTTCGCAAATTTTTATTCTGAATCGTAAAGATCTCAGAGCTGTGGTTACTATTCCCCCAGAAAATAATTCCATAAGAAATAAGGGACTGGAAATTAGCAAAATACAAGCATTTTAGAATATTTAGAGAGGTACTGGCCCTCAGGTATCTAATTTGGAATATAACACGGGATAACTTTGATTTTAGCCCTTCAATATGTGGACTCCATTTCATGGATTTGTCAACATTATTTACAAAAGAAAGATCTGAGTTCATTAATTTTACATTTGGTTGAAAATGACAATTAAAATTAATACTAACTGACTTCCTTAGGTTAACAGAGAGCATATTCTCTTGAAGCCATTCTTGAAGACTATCAGTTGTTCTAGTTATTTTTTCTTGTAGAGAAAGGTAGTTTTGGGCCTGTATTAATAAACTGGTGTCATCAGCATACAAAATAGTTTTTACATCAGGAAGATTATCTGGCAAGTCATTTACATACAGATTAAATAGTAAAGGCCCAAGGATTGAGCCTTGAGGGACACCATGTTTCACAATTTTTGAGCTTGAAGAAAACATTTTAATAGAGTTGGTACGGACATCATAGTGAGAAATTTGAGTCATTTGCTTTCTGTCAGTTAGATATGATTTTATCCAATTGTGTGCAAGTCCAGTTATGCCATATTTTGTTAATCGTTCAAGCAGCAAATCATGTTTTAATGTATCAAAAGCTTTTGTCAGGTCTATGTAGAGTCCCAAAGTTTGATTTTTGTCATCAATACTGTTTAAAGTATCATTAAGAAACTCGTACAATGCATCAGTGGTTGACTTATTTTGTCTAAAGCCAAACTGAGAAAAAGTGATGGTTGCATTTTTGTCTAGAAAATTGATGAGACGTCTGTGCATAATTTTTTTCAAAAATCTTTGAGAAGCCTGAGAGAAGACTAATAGGTCTGTAATTGTCAGGATCATTTTTTTCCCCTTTTTTAAAAAGTGGATATACTATACTCGTTTTACGCTGTTGGGGAAAATTACCCTCTGATATAGATAGGTTTCCTAGGTAGGTAAGTACAGAAGTTATAAAAGGAATAGAAAACTTAATTATCTTGTCTGGAATGCCATCACAGCCAGAGGATAATTTATTTTGGAAAGACATTCCAATTTGCAGGATTTCCTGAGGCCATATATATAGCCATTATAAAATAATTTATCCCTTTGTATCCCGTAGCAGGAAACTATGAAAGGAGTGAAGGATACTACATTTCCTTGAGAAGCAGAAGTGGTGCCACAAACTTTGTCCTAAAACTTTTGAAAGTGATTCTAAGTGTTACTCTGGTGTAAATATAAGTGAACTTAGAAGGTTTTACGAACTCATCAACCAGGGTATAGAACTCATCGAATAGGGTATATATGACTCACATACGAGGGGAAATCTTGCTGAAGGATATCGGTGCTGATTTCATTGTTGAATGCAGAGGCCATAGGACCAAGTATTGCCGTAATATTGCATGAGGCAAAATTTTAATGTAAATATCCCTGTCTCTGAGTTACTCTTTCATTTTGATAGCACTTGTTAACCATTTTTTATAGTACGAAACTGACTAGAAGAATTACCAGGAACATAGGATGACCAAAGCGAGGCCTCTGCTTTAAAAATGCCGTTCCAACGCAATTTGAATGCTAATCCTGAAAGAAACTGAGAAAGCCCTGAATTTCCTCCCTTCATAGGTCCAAAAACAGCTTTCTGCTTTAAAAATGCCGTTCCAACGCAATTTGAATGCTAATCCTGAAAGAAACTGAGAAAGCCCTGAATTTCCTCCCTTCATAGGTCCAAAAACAGCTTGTAGGGGAAAGATATTGACTGTGATGATTTGTTCTTTTATTTTATAATTTTCGTACGGAAGCTGCATGAATAATAATATATTGTTTGTTTTACATAAATTATGAACATTACGAGACACTAAAGTGAAAGTTTGGGTTATCCATGTTTTCCGATTATGTATTTTTGGAAAATCATCAAAGAATCCAAAGCTCACCACAATCAACATTGCATCCTTCAATTACAAGACTCTAAAGGGGAACTGATCTCTGATTATACTACCATGTCATCCAATCTCAATGATTTTTTCCTGTCTCAGTCGGATCCCACAATCCCATGCAATTCCCCTAACTACTCTGTAACCCAATCGCCAAGCAACTCGTTGTACCTGCTTCCTTGTACTGAATCTGAACTGACCAATATTGTTAACAAATTGCCTAATAAAAATAGTCATGGATTAGATGGTATCCCCGGGAGAGTTGTAAAAAGATCTATCCTTGTCATTAAGGATCAAGTCCTATTCCTCATTAATGAATCTTTAAGGCTGGGAGTTTTCCCTGACTCTCTGAAGACTGCCAAAGTTGTTCCTCTCTACAAAGGCAAAGGAAGCAAACAGGATATGAATTCATACCGTCCGATTTCCTTGTTAAACCAGCTCAGTAAAATTTTTGAGAAGGTCTTTTACAACCGTCTGGTATCATACCTTGAGTCATTTAGTCTCTTTGTCCCCTTCTCAGAATGGGTTCAGAAAATCTAAATCCACATCCACAGCCACCTATGAAGTGGTGACCCACATACTTTCAAATCTGGACAAAAGAATGGAGACTCTGGGTCTTTTCTTTGACTTTTCTAAAGCCTTTGATCTTGTCAATCACCAACTACTCCTACTAAAACTGGGTTTTTATGGTATACGAGGTACTCCTTATAAGTGGATTGAATCGTATCTGAGTGGACGTCACCAACATGTTGTATTATACAAAAATGGCACTCAGTTTATCTCTCCTGGTAAAGAAGTCCTACTAGGTGTGCCACAGGGCTCTGTCTTGGGTCCTGTTCTGTTTTTGCTGTATATAAATGATCTACCAGGTACTCTTAAATCTGTCACAGGTGTCAAACCTATACTCTATGCTGACGATACTAATGTTATTGTATCTGCCCCATCATTGAATAGCTTGTCCCTTACAGCAGTCACTGCCACTAAACTCCTATATGAATGGTGTCAAAATAATTTTCTTAAATTGAACCTTGAAAAGTCTGGCCTTATTCATTTTTGTAACAAAAATAAGGAATCCGAAGCAATACCAATTGTTGTAGAGGGGAAACAACTCCCACAAATTTCCAGTTCAAAGTTCCTCGGAGTTATCCTGAACAAAAATATGACATGGGTAGAGCACATCAGCAAATTGCGCAGCAAGCTCAGTTCAACATGCTTTCTCATAAGAAGCATCAGGAACACAGTAAATAATGATGTCTTATTGTCCATTTACTATAGTGAATTTTACTCGCACATTATTTTCAGTATCCTGTTTTAGGGTTCCTCTCCCCATTCTACTGAAATCTTTAAAATTCAGAAGCGAATTATAAGGCTGATGTGCAATGCCCCCTATGATTCACCTTGTCGTCCCTTGTTCAAGAAACTGGACATATTACCACTACCATGTGTGTATATTTTTCATTTACTTGCTTACACAAAAAGAAATCTATTTCATTACATTAAGAATCGTGATGTCCACCATCATTCCACGAGGCAAATTGACCAGCTGCATGTTTCGTATGTGCGCACCAAGAATACCAGCGCTGGTCCAAATTGTATGGGCCTTCAACTCTACAATAAATTGCCACCTGAACTTAAGGCACCATCAAGTGTCACTACTTACACGGCTTCTCTCACTAGCCTTAACCAACGCCTTGACAACCTATCTGAAGACAACATCCAAATTTCAAATCGTGTTTCGAGTCTTCAAGTTCAGTTCAATAGGGCTGAGCAAGAGTGGCTACGAAATGTTGTTGAATTTCGTGGTGTTCCCTTCGTCGATGGTGAAACCCTTGACTCTATCGTCTGTAACGTAGGGCAAGCGCTTGGTGTGGACATCAGTGTGTCTGACCTTGATTATTGCTATCGCCTTAAATTGCATGGCAAAGGGTCTGATTCACCTAACCCAGTGATAGTCCGTTTTCTTCGGCATTCACTCGCCTCTAAGGTTGTCGCCGCCCGTAGTGGGAAGAGAAATTTCACTACCAAAGATATAGGCTTCAGCCTCTCTCCTGCGGCCCCAGTGTACGTAAATGAATCCCTTACGCCTTTCAATCGTAAACTGTACTCAGTGGTTCGCGACTTGAAGAAAAATGGCAAAATCAAGTATGTTTGGGTGCGCAATGGAAGGATTTACGTTCGCAAAGAAGACGGTTCCGAGCGCCTCACCATTTCTTCGACGGAGGATACTGATAAACTTTCTTCATTGGTGGATTAGCAACCAACTTGTCAACCCAAGGGCTGCCATCTGGTTCAAAGAGTTTTTCAATCTAATTGCATTAAGATATGTTGTGTTAATTGCCAATCTTTTTTTAACACTCAGTCATTGCTTGCTCACAAGAAGATCTCAAGAGATTTAACTCTGTGCCACGTTAATTGTCAATCCCTATTTGGCCATTTTGATGAATTCTGCCTCTTCTTTCAGGAATCAACCTACGACATAATTTGCATGTCCGAAACTTGGCTAAAAGAACGCATACCAGATGAGATGGTTACAATGAATGGTTATAATATATTTAGACATGATAGAATTGGTAAAGGTGGTGGGGGTGTTGGCGTATATGTACGAAAGAATTTGAATGTAAATGTTCTTGCCACTTCCCCCGGCACCTACTCCCATACTTCTGAATTTATTATATCAGAAATACATAGTGAAATTTCCTCGAAATTACTGCTATGTGTCGTGTATCGGCCTCCTAAAACGGCACTCCCCATAGACTTTGAAAATGCATTTTTGCACTATGCCCCTACCTTTAAAAATATTGTTATATTTGGTGATTTCAATGCTGACCTCATACGAAATAATTATGATGGTAAATACATGCATAACTTTGTGCATTGCAACAATCTCCATCTTGTACCATATGCTGCAACGCATCACACAGGAAAAAGTCTTACCCTGTTAGATCTCTGTATCGTCGACGATCTGGAAAAAGTTTCAAAATACTCTCAGACTTCTGTCCCCTTCCTGTCGTCTCATGACTTGATTGAAATTACCTACAACTTCAGTTTATCTATGTCTGTCACACCCACCTCTTTCAGATTCCGTGACTTTCAAAACATTGATTCCCGGTGCCTTCATGATGCGCTTCTAGCGATGGATTGGAATGGTGTTTTTAACTCTAGTTCTATCGATGGAAAACTTGGTTGTTTCACGTCAAACATAGCTAGTTGCTCTGACACTTTTTTTCCCTTACGGGTATGTCGGCCTAAACGCCGAACACCTCCTTGGCTGAATGAGACGATAAAACTCATGATTAAAGAACGCAACCAAGCGCGATGTGCCTTTCGACGCATTGGTTGTTCCACTCTGCGACAAAAATACAAGGAACTTAGAAATCGCGTTAAATCAGCCATCAATGACAGTAAACGCCAGTTTTATTCCTCGAAGCTTTCCTCGCAGAGAGACCCGAAATTGATTTGGCGTGAGCTTCGAAATCTTGGGCTGGTTCGAAGACGGGACTCTTCTCTACCCCCAAATATAACTCTCGATCAGCTAAACTCCTACTTTTTGTCAACTACGATTAGTCATAATGATGCCCCAGCTAACTCCAGACTTGAGCGAGTTATACCATTCAGTGATAACAACTTTTACTTTAAGCACGTAACTCCTGAGACTCTGATCGAAGTATTGGAGTTCTCCAAGTCAAATGCCACTGGAGTTGACGACATTCCAGTAAAGATTATTCAACTTGCCAAATATGCCCTATTACCTTACATCCTTGAAATTTTCAACCATTCTCTCGATAATTCAGTATTTCCATCGGAGTGGAAAAAAGCACTTATTCGTCCGATAAAGAAGACAAAAAATGCAAAATTACCTTCTGACTTCCGGCCAATCTCTATTCTGTGCGCCCTGTCGAAAATGTTGGAGAGAATTGTTTTCAAGCAAGTTACAGAGTACCTAAATAACAATAACAAACTTGACGCTATGCAATCAGGTTTTCGGCATGGATACAGTACGCAGACGGCACTACTAAAGATAACCGATGACATTCGACTTCATATTGATAAGCGTATGGTTACAATACTAGTTCTTTTTGATTTCAGTAAAGCATTCGATCGAGTTGATCATAATCTACTAATCCATAAGATGGTGAAGCTTGGTTTCTCTTGTTCAGCTTTAAACTGGTTCTGCTCCTACCTAGGCAATAGATTTCAAGCAGTCTTAGGACCTGAAAATAACTTATCCGCATGGGCTCCAGTATCTTTCGGAGTTCCTCAAGGATCTGTCCTGGGACCTCTGCTATTTTCTATATTTGTCAATGACATTTCAATTGCGATTAAAAATTGTAAATATATGATATATGCAGATGACCTTCAAATATACATCCATACTTCGATTAAAAACATAGCTGATAGTATTAATCTAGTGAATCATGACGTGAGAGAAATCACAAAATGGGTGGGTAAAAACCACCTCATACTGAACTGTTTGAAGACGAAAGCAATAATCATCGGTAGCTCAAGGATCCTAAACAAAATAGATTATAATCACCTTCCTCCAGTTGTAGTTGGTGACCATCAAATACCGTTCAGCGACTCTGTTCGCACTCTTGGACTAACCCTCACAAAAAATTTGTCTTGGAACCAACATGTGAACGAAATCTGTAATAAAGTCAATATCACACTGTATCAACTAAAACTGCACAAGCACTTACTTCCTATATCCACCCGAAAAATGTTAATTTCTACCCTGGTATTCCCTTCCTTTGACTATTGTAGTCTTGTTTATAATGACATGCCTAAAGAGCTGGATAAAAAGTTACAAAGGCTACTTAATTCATGTGTAAGATATGTATTCAATTTAAGAAAGGATGTTCATGTATCACAGTACAGAATCAGCCTTGGTTGGCTAAATCTTTGTAATCGAAGGAAATATCTACTCGGTGCTCTTCTTTTTAAGATTTTCAGAGAGAGAATCCCTAATTATCTCCGGGAAATCTTTATGAACAGATCAGTAACCACCCATATGTCATCTCGCAAAAATGACTATTTATGTTATCCTACTCCACGTACTAATATCTACCAGAAATCATTTCTGATAACGGGATCAAAATTCTGGAATTCTCTCCCTGAGGATCTTAGACAGAGGGGCTCCATCCATGCTTTTAAAATTAAATTGTACATGGACTTACTCAGTGGAGAGCTAAAATAAACTCCCACGAAAATACAGCCTATTATGTATCATTATTATGTATTATGTACTATATTCCGTCTGCCTATGATGTCAAATTTCAATCCTTGTTACGTGTTATTTCTTTTTTATAGGTGCGTATCAAACAACTTTACTTGACATTTTTCATGAACTTTTTGCTTTGATGAGCCATTATTTTTGTAAATTGTGTTTTTTGCTCCAAGGGTTTTTTCCCAGAGCATAATAAATATCTATTCTATTCTATTCTATTCTACTTTTAAGACCAACCTACTTAAATATTTGAAATTAAGAATGTATTATTCTGTAGATGAATTCTTAAACAAAGTTTGATGTATCCTGCATCATTGTATATTTGTATTTATTGTATATATATTTTTTTATCTTGACGTGTCCTATATCCAGTGCACCCCTTGTACTTCTAGATCTCTGGACAAATAAACATTATTATTATTATTATTATTTATGCGGTCTCTCCCCTTAATTAGCCCGGATAATCAGGAGTGTGCTGTTGTAGAACACCCTGCTATTCTATAGTCAAGGTGACTACTCCCTTTTTATTTACTTTTGTGTGTTTTATTTCTTTTAGGAAAAAAAGACCAAGGTGTGTAAGGAGAAGAAGAGGAAGAAGTCGAAGAAGAAAAAGAGTCGAAAAAGCTCATCAGATGAGAGTTCATCAGAGGTAAGCTGTTAAACTAAAAAAATTATACTTTGGTCTAGATGTAACACTTATGTTTTTTGTGTGGTACCGACCTTGTATGTCTAGAATTTGTGGTGCTATTTAAATTGCACTTCTATTTAGATTTACAATTCATACATAAAGTACATGCTTGCAGTTACGTTTGACATTTTTCTTCAGATTTTTTTAATCACTGTCTTGTATTCCACCAATGAAAGGAAAAATTTCCTACTTTAATATAATCAGATAATGTAAAGTTGTGTGTGCCAAAATATTTTAATTTTCTGTCCAGAATTCTGGTATGTATGTAATTCCTTCTTGCATGTTTTACTTACTCTAGCTCATTATTCTGCTTTTACTTACATTACTCTTCCACTTAAGTTTGTTTAATGTGTCGTGGTCTTGCACATTAAAGTTGATACTTTTATGCCTGCATGTCCTTCGTACAAATCTATAGTTTAGCGATCCAATTGAGCTGATACTTTGCCCTTCTTGCAATGACATGGATGAATAAAGCAAGTTTTCTTTCTGTCATTCAATATTATTATTATTTCAATTTTTATTTGATAATTAATTTTTTTGCATAGAAATTTTAATGCTGTAATCGAGGCTTTTTCTCAGGAGTAAACAGCATATATTGTTTTTCCTTGGTAAACATGGCTTTTCAAAATAAATTAGGATACTAAATTAACGTAGCAATTCATGCTAGTGAATGGGAATTTATTTGCTCAGAGGGAATGCATATGTAAAGGAGCATGATCAAAAATCAAAACCTGAGATGTTAATTGAAACCCCCTACGTTCATATTATCGTAGGAATTTGAAACAGTTGGAAAAGTTTATAGGATACCGGAATGGATTTTAGCAAGATTTTTTTAAAGCGTGAGTTTGCTTTTTCTTAATTTTATGTCCTTATCCCTGAAAGAATGGTACAAAACATGGTATTAAATTAGTTGGTCTTCATTCAAATTTTTTTCCTCTACCCTCCTCATTACTGCAGGATTGATTAATTGGAAATCAATCAAATAGCCTACCCTATACAATATGGCAATCGATCTTGCTGATTTGCAGATGCCCTTCTTGTTCTTGCTTTGATTTCAAGGTTGTCATTAGGAAAAAGATCATTAATACCATATTTTTCCAAATATAGTCCCCCCCCTAATGTTAAGGTGTTTCTGGGAAAAAAATTTAAAATGGGTAAAAATATAGTCCCCCCTCTTTACTTTTACCATAGGCATTTTTGGAAAAAAAGGGGGGAATATATTCAGATAAATGTGGTTACTCAGCTGGATCAGGAGCTCAAGTGAGGCACTCCTGCTGTTGTCCACACAATGCAGCCACAGATTGTCTGCAATGAGTGCTTTGTTTCTTAAAAATTATCCGTGAACTATCATCTTGACTGACTGATTATCTGGCCTAGAATTTTATAATTTTGATTTCAAGTATAAGAAATCATTCCAGGTGTTACTATGTGGAAGTTAATCTGTCGTGTAATGGTGTTTAATTTGATTTCAAAGGAGAATGGTATGGTCAAGAGTATGAATATAACAATATCGGTTGCTGGCAATTGAGGGGCAGTTAAGGAAAATATAACCCTGAAAAAGTGGATTATGTGGAAATAAGGTTATAGCACTCCTTAATTTAGAATATAGGTGTTTAGAAAAGGCTTAAGAAATTCCCTAACTGAATTGTATTAAAGTAAAGGTTTGGGATGGGTATTTAAAGATCGCCCATTGGCTGAAATAAATTACTAGCCACTTAAGCAGATGGGCTCAGTAAAAACGTAGCTTAAAGTTTTCCATATGGGGTATATAGTCCGTTTTAGGAAAAAAGCGCATGCAGAGGTGTTATTTTTGCAGTTTTCACTCCATAACTAAAAATACCGAAGCTACTCTCCTTTTATAAATATCTTGCAAAAAATTGTATTCTTTTCCAGGCAGATACCAAATTGCAAGTTTGTTGTCATAGTCAGTAGCTATTCTATGTTGCTCACTCTAGCAGAGTATCTGCATACTAGGAAGCCATTTGTTAAAGTTAATACTGCTTAAACCCATTTAGGTTTTCTTTTTTAGGCATCAAAGCTCAAGAAAAAAATGTGTACTATCTCTTGCCTGTATGATGAAGTTCTGGGGATCTAAGCATTAACTTGGAGTTATTATACATGCCTCAAGTCTCGTAATTTCTGTGGGCTTGTTTCTAATATGCTCACATGCTGAGCACCTAGGTCACATCGCTGTAACTTTGTGTCAAAGCAGGTTGTATGGACTTTGTGTTAGAGGCACACCCTGATTTTCTGCTGTGATTTAAGGGATAAGATATGTGTCTCTTACATCAGTTTAAACAGTATTTTTGCTTGTGTTGCCTGATGTATCCTAAAATTTCTCATAACCTCTAATTGTTTGATATGTAAGTTGGACCGTGCCAAACAGCTCAAATGCCTTGCTAGGGACTATCTATACCTACATTGTAATGAGTTGTTTTTTTCCTTTTGTAGGATTCCAGCAGCCCAGAGAGAGAAACAGAGGTGCGTAGGAAAAAGTGTAAGAGATCTCATTCCTCTAGTTCATCTGATGAGGAAGAATATAAAAAAAGAAGAAAGCATTCTAATTCAAAGAAGAAGAAGAGTAGAAAATGAAGGAATTGCTTCAAGGAGATATTCATTGTCAACTTCTATATTAATTTATATTCATCATTTCTCTGGACAGCTTAAGAACTATTTACATACTTACTATAGATGTATATACATGTTTTTTTTAATATTTTGATTGCCATAATACATTTATGACTGAACAACAAGTTATATTCCCTTACTACCCTCTATGGTTGTGATTTTTTTCTTTGGTTATCATTTCCTGAGCTGATTACTTGCTGGACTTCTGCTATTGATTTACGCCAGATGAAGCAGATATTTTGCCCATTGTCATCTAGGAAGTACACTAAATCTGGCAACTCTGAACATTGCTACAGTCCATTCTGGAGGTAAACCATCTGTATAATCCCTGTGGAATCTGGAAATCAAGTTAAGTTATATGGCTATACTCGAGATTAAATGGGAGTTCACAGAAATCTGGAAGATTGTTACCTGACTTTGATTTCCATGAATACCGTTGCCAAACGTCCTTCATATCTACTTTGTTTCAAAGCCAAGAAAAGCATATCTACATCACAGAACTTCTTTTCTGAAAAATTATTAGTAAGCTGTTTACTCTAATATTGGAGTCAAAGGGCAATACAAGAAAATTAGTCATTCAATTTTAATATCCGCACTCACTAAAATAAATTGTTTCATTGGCACTCATGGAGGAGCTAAATTTCATTTCATTTGAAGTAGCTAAGCTAAAGCTAAGTAGAAGCGCTAAAATCATTGGCATGTTTTTACTAACCATTAAGCCTCTGAAATCGCACACGCTGGGGTAAAGCAACTTTAATTTCTTCCTTAGTCAAGTTCACATTCCTTCTCTGAACATCTGTCCATATAGTCTCCACTTCATGACGAAGAAGACTAATAGCAGCCGGTGTCAAGAGACCCTCTAAATCGTCGAAATTATTCGATGAAATTAATTGTGTGACGGAGGAGACAGCCTGATGACGAAGATCATAATTAACTACCGTAATTAAACGTTGAAAATAGCCAATTCGACAAGACTTACTAGCTTGGTGCCATCCCTGAATTCATTTTCTTTGAATGTTGGATCCCAGGCTCTACGCAGCATACCAAAATCAAGTTTGTTTACTAACCATCGAAATGGGTTTTGTATATACAGTATAACCGATTTTTGCTCTGGGGTTTCATCATTCCTACCACTGTGGGTGGCTCTAAGGGTAATATCAAAATTTTTGCAACCCGAGGCGGTGGCAAGGCTTTTAGGTCTCCAAGTATTTGTCCAAGGAGGGTATGGATAGGTACGAGTAGATAAGTGAAGCAGTCTTTTCACTTGAAGTGAATTCCCCTTATGCTTACTATTACACAGAATATTATACTTTGCACAATGAGGTCTGCTATCTGCTATAAAAGACTTAAATCCAAATGTTGAGGGCTTGATATGCTTCGCAATTGGATCAAAATATTGAATTTTCACAAGTCCAGAAGTAAACATTCCCAAAGAAATTCCTTCCCAGCAACACGTTCGCAAGAAATGTTTGGTATTAGTCGCATGGGCCGCTAAAATTTCGAGAGACGTTTTGAAAAAGATGAGACCATGACACAATGAATTTACTGCGAAGTATTACACATAATTTGGAATAGAAAACAAAACAAAGACTGACGGGAGAAATTGCCCAAATACCACCGTCGCTAGTCGCTACCGTCAGATGTTTATTTTTATAGAATTAGTTAAATACATCGCTTATATATGCCAGGCTAAACATTCATCAATTTGATCATACAACCCTGAAAGCTTCCTTAAAGACTTGATGTTATATCAAGGGGGATAATTAAAGTTTGAGAGATGATTCATGAATTCCTGTGTTTTTATCGGACTTCCGGTGGGCGTTCACCAGACTTCTGCCACACGGAAAAACATGAAAATCTGAGAGCGAATTCTGCAGAAGGGACTAAACAGGACTGAAGGAATGGCGTACGTGAATGTCGCTGAATGGAAACCAGAGCAAGTAACAGAATGGCTTAAAGGTCTGTATTTCAAAAAATGTGCCCAATTTCTATTCTACTACTCGACCTTAGTTACTCTAGGTGATATTAAGCTTAAATAGACGCATTTAAATTTAATTTTCATCGAGGTATGAGCGAGTAGGTAACTTGTGAATCCTCCCTGACATGTCATTTAATCTTGTTTTTATTCTTGTAGTCTCTTATTATATATAGAATTGTTCTGTTGAGTGCGTGGCTGTGTTTTATATTTATCTAGTGTTTCTACAATGTTTGTTTTTTTAGGTTTGGACAACGTCATTTTGCCGTATATTCATGCTTTTCTTAGCAATGAGGTAAGCGGACAGCAACTACTAAATTTGCAGCCAGATGATTTGGAAAATTTGGGAGTTTTTAAATTAGGCCACCAAGAGCTCATTTTAGAGGCTGTGGAGTACTTACAGAATTTTGTGAGTATTTGTGCATTAATATATCTTTCCTTTATCTACTTAAAATTGTAGATGAGTTGAGTATGAAGTGGAATGATCATTTCTTCCCCATGTATTTTGTGCTGCAGGAAAAGATGAATTTTTCTCTTTTTGAAAGTTTAATTTCCTATGTCAACCGAAACGTTTTGGTTCGATGGTATGCGTGGCCAATATCCTTGTGGAAGCGGTGAATTTAAAAAAAATTCTGTTAATAAGTTCCACATCGTGAATTCGTGAAACTTGCCCCGATAGTCATTTCACTCGCTCTTTATAGCCTTTTACGTTCCAATTTCCTGGGCCATCTTTTAGTTCCGAGTTCCAAGTTCATCGCCTAGGAACCTATGTATTTATTTTCCTATCATTAATTTTTTTCATAAAATTCTTAAGAGGTAATAATTATTGGAAGCTATATATCTTGCTTACTTCTTCGGCATTACGAGGCGTTCCATCAGAACTTCTGCAGTCGCCTTCATTAATGTTACTGATTTTGAAATGCGGTAATTAGCCATGTCCTGCTATGAAATAATTATTAAAATTGAGATTTTTGGGGCAGAAAAAGTGCTATTTCCATGTAAAACGTAAAAGTAAAGCCCTTTTAGACCGATTTTCTGTTTGTTTTGACCGATTTTCTGTTTGTTTTGACCTATCTCTAAGCATTTATGAGATATCGTCCATTGTAATGCAATCTACCCGCCAGGGCGCTACCCCGCACCGTGGCACCACCGAGGTACGGCCCGCACCACTTACTAGAGACTTCCCCTCCCCTCCCTCGACAAAGACTTTGCTCCTGATGGCAAGATGTAGTCTTTGAAGAAATGTGCTTAGGTTAGAAAGAATTTAATTGCCATGAAAATACTTCCAATCAAAGTGATCAATTTACTCGTATTTTCACTTGTCCATGAATTTTAGTACATATTAACCAAAACGAAATACATTTTCGTATTTCTAATCTTTCACTGACACCACATATTTGGCATTTAAAGTGTAATTGCGTACGCTAGGGGTTTTACTACGATGAAAATTCACACTTATTGTTAGCAATTAATTTTGAAAGCCCTCCTCCTTCTAGGTGACTGAATTAAAATCTTGAATTACCTAGTTTCACCCCTCTCTCTGCAGAATCATCTACCACTTGAAGACCCCGAATAATTTGCACATCATTCTTGTAATCAGGATGTTCATACCATTCTTGCGTGGGCAAATCAAAGAATGCAGTTCATATTTCCAATGCATTAAATAGCTTTCTCGAATTAGTAGTGACAAAATTTGATATAGATACCATGGTCAGGTCTTTATATTTATAGAATGCCTTCTTTGGTGTATCATATTTTCCCTCACACGTCCTCATATGGCGTATCACGTTTACCTTTTCACACCTAGAAATGGATCCGTCACAGAACAACAGGCCTACCAACTCCTCATTCAGGTACCACAAGTGGTTTGAAAACCTCTTTTTTACTCCTTTCGCTATGTCCAGGTTAACACTTTCGTTAATTTAGGATCTGAAAGTCACTGTTGCAGGGAGCCGATGCAGCACAAAGAACGGAGAACCACAACTTTTTCTTTCTTCTTGAGCATATTGAAATCTATTCCACCAACAACTGCATTTCGTGCTCCTCTTTGATTGCATAAGAATTTTACTTCTACATCCCACGCACATTTATCCGAGAGATTAAATGCGTGCGTCAAAAATTCAATGGCACCGCCCCCTTGCAATGTCAAACAAATCATCAAGTTTTGTTAAGAAATATTCTCTTCTCTTCATCTCCACGGTGGTTCCCGCTCTCTCTTTATGTCGTCGCACATTCATCTATTTGTTGTGTAATTTTTCTAATTTTTCAATCGCCTTATTATCCGTTATTGATCTACAAATGTGAACTCACTGCCTCGTTTCTTTTTCTTTGAATATTTCTATCTACTGGCAGCCCTGCTCATTTCCTTCATTCCTTTATAATTCACAAACACAATTGTATCAAATACTTATAACCTTTTGTACATAAAGAGCAGTTTGGAAAAAATCATGCAGTAATGCTGCGCGGTCGTATGGTGGCAACAAACTAAGGTTTAAGGAATTGGCCCACAGTACATAGGACGGCATTGAAGGGTTAAAATTGACATTGTAGGCTTTAAAAACATTATTCATGACACAAGAGGAACAACCTTTTCAATTCCGTACCACTAGCATGTAAATCTTGCCATCAGGGGCAAAGTCTTTGTCTAGGGAGGGGAGGGGGTGGAGGGGAAGTCACTTGTAAGTGGTGTGGGCCGTACTTCAGCGGTGCCATGGTGCGGGGTAGCGCCCTGGCGGGTGGATTGCATTACAACGGACGATATCTCATAAACGCTTAGAGATAGGTCAAAACAAACAGAAAATGTGTCTAAGAGGGCTTTACTTTTACGTTTTAAATGGAAATAGAACTTTTTCCACCTCAAAATACTCAATTGAAGGTCCTCAGTCCTTAGGGCCCTTGGGGCACTGGTTGCCGTTATTTTAAAGTAACCAAATTTCAACACATGAACATAAACCTCATTTGGATCATTTTGAGTCTTGGAAAACATAACTTTTCTCAATTCTGAAAAATAAGGGCCGGCCTAGTATACACCTCAGGTACCTAAGATGATAATATGTAATTCGTCCTATCTCTTCACCAAACCATCTTACAGCCATGGTTTATGGCTCATTTTAAAGTTAAACCTTTCTTAAAACTACTAATACCAACAAAGATTGAGTAAATATAATTTCCTCTTATAGTTAATTTGATATGGATTATAGTGTACTTTTGATGTTTATAAAATTGTTAGTTAACTTTTCTCGGATACTCCATCTCTAAATTTCTAGCTGAAGTGTTAAAGATTTGTGGAATTGAGCTGGAGTGAACCGTATTTTCCACAAGAGCTGCTTTTCATGTTCAGCAAAGATAGAGTCATAAACCATGGTGTGTGTATTCTATTGGCGGTAACCTATGTAATGCCATTAGAAGTTAGGTGTGAACAAATGTATGTCAAGCATCCTAGGCTAAAACTTGTTCCGCATATAGAATGCGTCCCATCAGTGTGTCACATTTTTGCCAGACTGGTTGATGCCACATGAATTGGTCAACAGAACGCAACTCGGCCCACCACTTATGAGCCACTTTATTGGCTTTAACTAGGTTGCTTCATCTGACACTGATTTCAGTCTGATGCTCAGGTGGCTACAGGTGTATCAGAAATTAGCAATGCCAATACCCAGCAGTGAGCATGTACCCATGCCGTATTCTAGCGGCTCTGTGCCTCCAGTATACTTACCTGGTGCAATGTCCTCATTCACCACATTTTTATTGTCAGTTGTGATGGAGTTTGAAATATCAGGAGACCTAATGTTTCAGTTTCTCTGTCTCTCACTCACTTCTCCAGGTCATCATCATCATTAGTCAACAATTCTAAGATTGGTTTGACGCAGCTCTCCATTCCTCTCTCCTATCCGCTAGCCTTTTCATAGCAACCTATTTCTTCTCTTTTACATCTTTTATAGCCTATCCTATGTAATTTAGTTGGGGCCATCTTTGCCCTTCTTAACCTTCACCTGTCCTACTATTGTTATCATCAAGCCCCATCATGTCTCTTAATGTGGGCAACTAAGTTGTCCTGTTTTCTGCTTAAGGTTTTTAGATGACTTCTCTTTTCTCCCACTACTCTCAGCACTTCCTCATAATGGTAGTTCATTAAAAAAATGGCCTTTACCCTTATGCAAGGTTGAAGATGTTATGAATTCCTGCTGAGCAGGTCACCACTTCTACTTCTCTATTCGATCTTGTGTTTCTTGTCTCACACGATTCATTCAACAACCCTTTCGAGACGGTGGAGCCTTAGCCTTAGCATGACTGCTGTACTGAGCCCCAAGAGACTTTTCGCTCCCCTCCGTACAGAGTATTTTTGCAGGACATTTGTTAAGAAGGGTCTTGCTGATAATCACGCACACTCAGCACCAGCCTTTTTTGTCCCTTCCTAGCGGGAACTCCGCATTATCTCGGACTCCGAAGGTTGTTGGGCTCCCTCCTTTAAGGGTTTATAACCCTACCAGCGGCATTGGTTCGCGGTCAGTCATGCTTTGTTTTCATGAAATAGCTATATGGATAATTGTAGCTAGAACTTTGATTGCAGACTTCGAATTGAATTCCTCGTTTTATTTTGAGAATTGTCAAATTTTTAACAAAGCTCTACCGTCAATATTCACGCATTTAATGCAGTAACAATTTCCATGTTGATGTATATACTGAAATCAAGGTATAAGTTAATATTTATTGTAGAATTTTGTTTAAAAATTGTAAATTCTGCTCAAGAGACAAATAATTAAATTCTTAGTTCATATTTTTGAGAAAGAAACAAATATTTATTTCGCAAAATGACTGGATAAACAATTGTATGACCAACAGACCCTTACCGCTAAGAGGGGTATTATAAGATGAGGGGTCCGGGTACCTGCTTCTGGATTTCAAGGGTAAAGCCTAAGCCCCGCCCTAAGTGTCGGGTCGCGAAACAAAGACATCGCACACCCACGACCTTCGTAAAAGGAAGAGAGATAGGAAAGGTATATATTTGGCATTCGTTCACCTGCGTAGGAAATTTTCCCACGAAAATTTGCTGATTTCATCTCCTGGGTCAAGAAACGTCCAGATACATATTTTCGTCTTTTTCGCTTGTCACGTAATCGAGAAAAATAGATACCGTCATTTAAAAATCTAAAAAGGGTGAAATATGTACTCCAGCTGTAATAATCTTTCGATTTAGGCAATAAAAAAATATTAGGAAACCACCCTATTTACAAAATGGTGAGATTGCAGGATTTGACCGAAATTAAAGGTACTCCGATTGGTCTGAAGATTGGGTTTTCAATGTATCATATCGTCTAGATTCGAAAATTGACCCTGAATAAGTAGAGTTGTAGAGGCAGTTGGCTACACGGTAATAGATAAAAATGTAGTATTCTGTCAATTTTTCCTAGGGTTTCAAACGGTCATTGAGGGGGTCAATTCTGTGAATAGTTGTCCTACCTCATATAGTTCACCCCAAACAGTTGTATGAATCATTCAGTTAGTAGTCGGAAGTGTGTATTATAGTATAGCGATGATAGTTTACCATCTATTTTTGGGTTCAGTTGTAAAATGTACTTTGGATAAGTAGGTTGTAAATTGTTTACATGCATGGGACCATATTTGTTATCATGCTTGTGTGAGGTCTCCGCTATTATCCAAAATGTGCTGGAGTATTTTTGTAGGTGTATAATATATTATTTTGTATGAAATATGTAAGTTCAAAGAAATTCATCTATGAAACCTGCTGCATTGCTTTTGAAAGCTAGGTTATCTTATTGGCAGCCTCACCTTTCTCTAGTTGTTGGTATTTAGTTTTCCTAGAATACAATGCTATTGATGTTTCTGTATTATTATTTGTAATAATGATGCTATTTTTGCATGAATATATAGTGATTTTTTTATTTTTTTCATATCTGAGATTTCAGTGAAAAGTGGGCTGTCCTACAATTAGTATGGAATTCTAAGCATTTTAAAGGCATACTCTAGGTGTTTAAATAGGAGATTAGGAGTGCTGCTTAGTTTGTTTCAGTATTTGTTTTTGCTCTTTTTATACATATTTACATGGAGATGAGCTATGGGCATTCTTACTTAATTTGCTATTCATTAAAAAATTATTTTTTGATGTTATACATTTTACCAGTGCAATTCTAAGAGAGCTTGGCCATCATAGTGTCAAGTCATCATAGATTCATGTATATTAGGTTCATTTTGTAATTGCATTTCTAAATTTTTTAAAAAGTAATTTTGCAAGCTTTTATGTAATTGTAAATACCTGGTTGAAGACATTGCTTGCATTTTATTTGTGTTTTATGCAGTTAAATATATTTAACTAGGTATTTATCCTTGTTTGTGGCACAATGCAAAAGATTTTTACCTGTAAGATAAGATGCTTCCGTATGGTTAGCGGTGCTAGAGCATTCCTTTGAATTGTTTTGCCATTGTATTCCAGCACTATGAATTGGATCGAGAAAATTTACAGCTTTTGGCTTTACGATTATCGTGTCAAGCCCACAGCCTACATAATGAACTTAGAGACCAAAGTGATACACAGCAGGTGACAACTCAGACATTGGCGGATGTAGCTAGCGTTATAAAAGCTGTGAAACCATTAGCTTGCTGGCTTGATAGGTAAGTTGCATGCTACTTTTGCCACAAATTAAGTGATGGATACAAGGTTTTTCTGGTTCCAAAAATTGGCATTTGATAAACTGTTAATTAAACATGCTATTTCATTAATTGCTTTCATATTTGGCCTCTTACTAAGATATCTTGGTTATGTAAGCTATATTGCTTATTAGGGTATATATATAAGCTATAAACTCTCGCTGAAATACAATGTTAGGATTAAGTAGGAGTTGTAAATTTCTTCCTTTACCACAAGCATGTAACCAGGGAAGGATCGTTTGGAGTATCAGCTCCCCCAAAATTTCTTCATTTTTTCAAAAAAATATGTTGAAAAATTTGGCTTTTAACCCAATGAACTTGGTGTTCATTGCCATATGTGTAATAATTAACCTTACATACCTAAAAACTTGTATGCAATCTATAAATTTTGTATTTGTGGTAACACTCACGATAATGGTCTATATACCCCATAGGGAATTCTTTGCTTTCAGCAATCGATGGGTAACTCTGAGTTGTTTCTATTCCATGATTGTTTAACTCTTCCCTTGCCCCCTGGAAACTCTGGCTCTGTGCCAACCTTGTCAGGATTATAGAATGAAATTATAACATTCATAGTATGCAAATACCTAAATCCATTATAAAATGTATTTTACATGAGATATATGTAATCTGCATAACTTTTTGCAGTAGACTCTCGTTATTACGTAGTTCACAGGACCGTAAAACTGCAGGTTTATAACAATGAAGTCCGTATGAACGTTTATTTTAGGAATCACCGGAAAAACGTAGCTTCTCAAAATTTCTTGTCTCTTCAATCTTCCGAACTTACAGTCGCACTGCAAAATACCTTCCGAGTCAAGTGTGTAATATGCACGATTAAATTAAGTGCAAATATAAAAAACAAGCACATTTGTTTCATTTTCTCAAAAGAAGAATGCGGCATGATGCAATCAAGGGTTTATATCTTTCCAAATACAGTAAGTCCTCGATGCACGAACAAGATTCATTCTGAGACCTTGCTCTTTAAGTTGATAATTAGGCAAGGTGTCGAGGAGTGCTTTTATCCTGCAGAATGCAACACTGCATCACAATTGTGTGTTAACTCACGATTGTGACAAACTGATATAGCTGGGCATCTGATACAGCTGGAGCCGAAAAAATCGCTGTCCATGGGAAGGAAGAATGGGCAAAATGCTGAGCAGTTCCTGACTTCACTCCACATTCAACTGATACTTCATTTAGATTACCTATGCCCTAAGTGCGAGTTCCTCTACACCACATTGCATCACATTCAAAAGGAGCCAAATTCAAAATTTTGGGCACGCTTGAAAATTTTCAATGTTCGTATCTCTGAAAGTTTGTAAATCGAATGTGCATTGGAAGAGGACTCACTGAACGTCCAATTTACGAGCGGTAAGGAGTGAGTCAACTTGATTCCACAGGAATGAAGACTATTTTATGATGTCGCATGTATACTGATGTATCTCCTACTGAAAAAAGAACCATAATTGATGCTCTTGGGCACAGTACACGAGGAGAACTTAAACTTAGCACAATGATTATATCATAGCATAATGTGCATCCACCTAAATGCCATTGTTTATTCATGGAACTTTGTAATTAAGTTCGTTTTGTAACCACTTGGACCGGGACTGAGGTCCATAATTTTGTAGTAATGAAAATTTCATAATAATGTTTCTTTTACTATGGATTGGATAGGCCTTTTAGTCGGGACCAACAATTTGCTTCGTAATAACGAGAACTTCATAATAAGGTTGTTTATATTAACGAAAGTCTACCGTATTGATTGAAGAACATACAATGGATTGATGGGCATCGTAGTAGGATTCTCTTTATGGTGTTAAATTGAATATTCTTTCTTCTCAGAGTAGACATTTTGTATCATCTCTGTTATTGCTAATTTGATGCTAAGATGTACTTGGCCATGTCAGCAGGAATTCAAACGCACTGATGGCAATTTTTTTAATGTGCTCCTCAATCCTCTGATTGTTTAATTCTGGAGCATTTTGTATTGTTTTCTTGTTTTTGGCTGGTTTAATTACTGACATACAATAAATAAACGTATTTTGCTTTGTGCAAATGTCAATTGGAAAAAAATAGAGAATAACCAAAGTGTCTGTTATAATGTTCTATTTGGAATTAATTGAGCTGATGACTTTCAATGTTGTAGTAATTCTTGGATAATGGAGCATGTTCAGCTTTGATGTTAGATTGCTCAACATGTTTGAACTAAATGTCTTTAGATTTTTTGTGAGAGTTAAAAATCATTTGCATGGTTTGCTGTTAGGGAAACTTATAGGCTTAAGGAATATGATCACTGAATCTGTGGTTTTTATTAGCTAGGTATCTACAGGGTGAGTGAAAATTGATAAGCTTGATGTTCTAGATTTATTAGGCTCTAACAAAAATTTTAATAGCTTTTATGTTAGCTGTAATAATTACTGTTAGGGATACATTTTCTGCGAACTGCAAAGACAATCTCAGGTAGGTGATGAATCTTCTTGCATTGCAGCTGTTATACTGTAAAGAACCATCCCTGTAAAGCTTAGATAACAAAAAATGTACTTAATGCCTATATTTACTAGGAACGCCCTTTGGAACAAATTAGGTAAGGTAGGCCATCTAAATAATACATTAAGCTTGTGAAGATGGAGTGACTTGGTGACAGGAGGCTGCCAACAATTTTCTTCCCATCATCCGGGACGGAGGGCAGCAGCTCTTCGTCATATAGGTGAAGGTGGAGACCACGGTGGTCAGTACAGTGACACTCAATTTACAGCAGGCATGGTAACATTTACTTAAACAGCTATAGCACTGTGAATGGAAGCAAAGTAGAAACCACCACAGTACTGTCCTGAGGAGTCACAGTTATTCCAATTTTAAATATGTAATTAGACATGATGGAATGCTTTCAAGTGAAACATTAAACTAGTCCCCTATTCGTATCTCTGGGAAAGAAAGGATTACCTGAGTGCATATCGGTCAACTGTGATAAAATTATGAAGATATGTAGTAATATGGGATGTGAAATCACTTTGGCCCTGCTGTAGGCTGTAAAACCTTAAGGTGGTAATTCAGAGATTGAACCTTGATTTGCTAGGAATCAGGGAAATGAAGTGGCCTGAAGAGGGAGACCTATGGAGTGGATGCTGTAGGGTTACACGTACAGAATCTCTTAACAATAATGCTGGGATTGGGATAAGGCTCAGAAAGAATGCTGTATTACATAGGTGAAAAGCTTCCTGTAGTTAAATGAAAGGATAGTTATGGGAAAGTTAGAGACTAAACCAGTAGATAGCATAGTGGTACAGGTTTATATGCCTATGACAGTCTAAAAGGATGAAGAAGTTAAGTCATCTACAGAGATTTTGTAGAAGTAATCAAACAGGTAAGGGGAGAGGAAAACCTTATTGTTCTAGTTGATTGGAATGCTGTCAGCTGCGAAGACCAGGGTGGAAGAATATCTGGAAAATATAGAAATATGTAATAATGAAAGAGGAGTAAGGCTCCTGGAATTCTGTACAAAATGTAAACAAGTGGTTGCCATCACAGTGTTCAATTATTGCATACGAATAAGATATACACGAAAAATTACATTTATTTAATACTCTGAATTTTTAAGGACATTAAATAATTAAGGTTGAATGAAAATGTACAATTATAATTGTCTAAAACAATTAGTCTTGAAGCTTAATTAAACGAGAGCTTTGAGCGAGTATCAGCAATAGGATTGTACAATCTCACCCATTTTGTGATTGATTGTTACAGACATTTATCATCGCACATCGCCCAACCTTAATTATTCAATGTCCTTAAAAATCCAGAGTATTAAATAATATGTCGAAAATCATGGATACCCTAGAAAAACCATTTTCACAGTAACTGCAAAGTACATCCAAAAAAATAATTGTATTGCCATAGCTCATTAACAAAGGAGTTGCGACCCCATGTTTATGGACAAAAAATGCTTCAAATTGTCTCCCCACCACCCACTGAAGTATTGCAGATTCCTCCTGAAACAACTTCCATATAGATTGGGAACTTGAACTGAACGGGAAGAAGTAGGATGTAGGAATTGGAGATGAGGTACTAGAGAAGGCAGTGATACCATGGTTATGATATCACAAAACAAGGTTGGGAGGTGAAGAACAAGTACTGACAAAGGTGGTGAGTAGTTGAAAAGAACTTCCTTGCACAATGTATTGCATCTAAATTACATGCTGTTTATAACCGTTCGCTATTTCAAAAGTTTACATTTAATCTGATTCCTTATGGCTTATGGGCTTGAATCAGAAAACTGGTCTTTATCTGGATTGTGTTTGATAGCCAATTATTTTTTATCTTTATTTATCATTGTACATATACAGGATGGAGAAAAATTGTGTCATGAAATTTTAACTCTTGATAGCTGATGCCAGCAGGAACCAAAATTACAAATAATATTTAGGTCAAAAACGCACCATTTGTGAACTACAGAAATTTTGATCCGTGTGGTCTTATTGGCTGCAGGTTTGCACTGTTGCCAGATGTCTTGGGTACATCGTAATCTCAGGCAGGCAAGTTTCTGTTGTTTAAAAATGGTGCATTTTCGACCTAAACATCGTTGGTGATTTTGGTTTGTGCTGGAATCGGCTATCCAAGGTTAACATATCTGGACAAAATTTTCCTCCTCTCTGTATGTTGTTGTTAGTATCAAAAGTGAGTCTAATCCCACCTTTCTTGTTACTCGTTAGGCCTCCATTCTCAGCACCTCATCAATGGGAGGCATATGGCGAGCGAAAGATGCAATTGCTCAAGTTGGGAGTAGAGGTAGCAACGTGTGCACAGCGTGGACGGTTTGCAGAGAGGCCCTCTGGAGAAATCAGGTCGGCTGCTGCCAAGTTAGCATCTCTGGCTGATGACCTAATACGTGAAGTTCCTGATCCTCTTATCCTTCAGCCAGCATCATTAGAGCTGGCGACAGTCAGGAAAAGAGCTGGGGATGACTTAGTGAGTACCTTGGAGTGCCCACCCATTCTACAAAGATGGTATTACAGATAAGTGATGAAACTTTGTGAATTCCACTCAATACAGTGGAGCTGCAATATGATAGACACAGAAATAATGAAATTTTGCTATTACAAACAATTTTCTGTGGTCTACATAAAATTTGTGAGTAAAACCATAGGAAGCATTGTAGTTACAAAATTTCACAGCAAACAAGCTGAAACCTATGTTGGTTATCATATACATTTTAAAAGTTGTGGAGGGTAATGTGCTTAGGGGAGGAGACTTGGAGAGGAACACAAACCTAGACCTATTCTCCACAGAAACCGGCCATTATTTCAAGCTGCAAAGCCTTGTGTACTCAAAATTATATCATAAATCATTCAGAATTCACTCAATGAAGGGTGTGTACCATTTATGCTATACACTTACGAGTTTGGCTGAGTTTAAGAGTAGATGTCAGTTGAGTTGCATGTTTTTATTTTCTCATTCCCTCAAGGGATTCTTCATCCTGCCCTCTTTCCATGGAGTGCACCAGATTGGTGAAATCAAGTTCCAAAGCCCAGCTCACCAGTGTGGAAAAATAGAAGAAGGGGATGAGATAGTTCAAGTGAATTACCAGACAGTGGTGAGTGATAGATAATCACCCCTCTAAAGACCCCCTCTGCTCTTTTTCATTTCTTAGTAAAACCCTTCTATCACTGGTACTTTATACTGTATTTCCTTTCTGCCTCTTTCCTGGCCTTAAATTGAAATGTGTGATGCAGTCCCAGTTCCTGCTGAATCTTAGTGATCTGATAAATTATTCTTAAAATTGATATTATCCATTTTATTTGCTCAAATCATGGCTGATTATGTCTGGTTGTCAAATAATTTATGCTGTCAATATGTGCCGAACAAATCAGGTATGCCAAATGTATTAATTACTATTCCAAGAAAAAGATGGGAGTGTTTATTTCGTTTACCTTTTAAATCCAGACTGCACACATATTATTGACATATTAGGTGCATGCATGTAGTATTTTTTATAACTCTCGCTATGCTCTTCTTGCAGGTTGGATGGCAAAGGACCAAAGTGGTCCGGCTCTTGGAGGAGTCCCCTACAGAAGTGTTTCTGACCCTTAAAAAGCGTCCTCGCCACACATCAGTGTATGGACAAATTTATATAAAGCCCTACAGGTTACCCAGCAAAAAGCGAGCTCCTTATTTTAGGTGGCATGAAAATCTGCCATCACCAAGGCCAGAACTTCTGACCATCCCAGACTTCGAAATTCCTTTACCAAGGTAAGTTGTATTAGAAGCAAATCATCAGAATATTTTGTGGCTTGCAATTCTGCTAATTTTACATCTTTGTCATTAATTGAAAGAAATATAATTCAATTAATAGTTTATGGAAAGGTCTCACTCCTATTTAAGATTAAAAAGGTTATACATACCCACTCATCAGCTTTTACAAGTCTTATATTACCTAGGATTATTCTTAAATTAATAAACTATTAAATAAAGGCTGAAAGATGTATGTAGTCTTAGAATTGAATTTTTTGTCTCAATTTGTCTTTTCCTAGAATTATGGTGGTGATGCTGAATGCTTCTTGACTGAAATTGGTAAAAGGAAAATAAATTGGAAAAAGTTTGTAGATGCCACCCCTATTAATGAAGTTTATACAGAATTTTAAGTTTCACTGCCTCAACAGAAGTCATTACTATTAGTTAGCCTCTAGTTACGTAATATTTTTAATGAAATTGAAACCATAGTTTTAAGTATTAAATATTTACCTCCACAAATGGTCCTTTGAATTGTTCAAATAAAAGATTCATTGCAGTACTGTCAAATCAATGTGAAAGCCTTTTTCCAATTTTGGGGAAACATTGTCTCCTCCAGGTCTAAACCTCCGGTGGCGTCTCCGATCCAGGCGGTGGCAGCCTCCTCCTGCCCAGAAGAGGAAGTGGAGGATGATGCGTTCCTGCCAGAGGGTATCCTGGCTGCGGCTGCAGTTGCAGGCACCAGTGGCTCTCCACTGCTGGGTGCTGTGGGTCCGGCCCCCAGCGTTGGCATCATAGTGTCTGAGGGTGATGAGGAGGAGGAAGAAGATGGAGAGGAAGACGGGGAGGAGGGTGCCGCTGCCTCGCCAATCAGCATGAGGCTGTACCTTCCCAAGCCAAGGGCCTCGGTGCAGAGGAGAGCTACAGTTACTGGTGCCAGTCCAACGTCCACCAGACCTCCCATCAACATTGAGGAGGTAGGTGTATCTCATGCTTGTCATACTCCATAGACTTAATGATTAGCAAGAACATTGAACTCCATGGGTGATCATTGATTGGTGGCTGACATTAAGTACCTATCCTAAGTATTCATGTAGCTTAGCTAACACACCTGGTTGTTTAATATAATCGAAAATAGTGAGTATTGAGTGACAAGTAAGAATTAGCTGTATTCATAGTTGCTTTCCAATTTATAAACGAAAGAGACTATGTAGGTTCCACTTATAAACTTTATTCACTACACCACATGGTGCATATTGATGCTTTCAAATTATTTTCAAGATGACAAGAGGTATTGAATACCACCAAGGCACTGTGGATAGTGATGAACTAAACTCCCCCACCCCTCCCTTAAAAACTATGACCTTATTCTGCCCCTGTCAGGAATCAATTAGGGTTCCCACTCAACCGTGAAAACCTTAAAACCATGAATAAGCCGTGAATTTCGTCTACCGTGAAAAAACCTGGAAAAAGTTGAGAATTCCGTCAAAAAACCTTAAAAATCTCTAAAACTTGAATGTTGAACAACGAATGACGTATTAAAAGAAAAATCATCATGTCGATCATGCATGTTTCAATATCGGTCACGTGCAGACACTTTCCATGCATTTATCTGCACACGTAAACTTGGAGTGCATTTGTAGTTATTAATTAATAATAAATTGGCCCGTGTTCCATGTCGATACATTGACCTTAAGCTTGTGATTGGAAGATCGGTAACCAAAGTGTTTTTATTAACCCTGGCGAAAAATGAGACATTTCTTCACTTCCATGCCGCCCTCCTCTCTCCATTGTCCCACTCAAAACCCTTCGGCGGGTGATTGTTACGTGATCAATATTTCAGCCTATAATTGCTTATCAACAGACCATGAATTTAACGACATTTAGACCGTGAAAACCTGGAAAAAACCGTGAATTTTATAATTTAGCTAGAGTGGGAACCCTGCCGATGGAAAGTGTAGCACTGTCTCTCGTTCTGTCCGCAATTGGGTGGAATTCGAGTGAGCTATTGATAGGCTGGACATTTCATACTTATTACGGAAAGAAAAGTGGACTGTATGAAACAAAAAAACAGATAATATGATAATGGGCCTGCAGGAGAGCACTGAGTGACTTAGCCCAGGCTTCCAGGCTAGCAGCTCCCCCGTCAGACGTCTGGATGATAGTGGTGCTACCTTTTCGACGGTTCGTCCGTGAGTGAGACCGGGGTTCGTCGCCTCATGGTCCCAGGAAAGCAATACATAACAACGAAATATTCCGACAGGTGTCGGGATAAGGGGCAAGTCCCTCACTGCCCTCTCTAGGCCAAAAAGTAAACTTAGGGCACGAAAACCAAACAAGCACTGTTGCATTTTTTTTCTGAGTCTTTATTTCTCTCTTCCAGTTTTGGCGGGAGATCAAGAAGGAGAGGATGTCTAGAGGAGCTCCCATGCCCACTCCAACAAGGAAGACTCGGCCAGAAGATGACATGGCGGCCTCAGTCTCCGCAGTCGCCCTGGAGTCTGAAGACAATTACCAGCTGAGGGGGAAATCGGCAAGTTTTGCGACACCGCCGAGGCCGACCACGTGTATGGGCTCTGGTGATGGGGAGGCTCTGGCACGAAGGCGTGCACTCCTTGGGGGAGGGGCTGGTGGCGTCCATCCCCGTTGGGCCCAGAGGCCCCTTCTGGAAGGGATAGGGAGTGATTCATCAAGTTCAGTGCGTGGTGGGTTGGGGTCAGACAGTGAGAGGGCAGCATTGGGCGAGGGTGAGGACTTAGTGGGTGTGGTGCCAGCAACTCCGTCGGGGAAACCCCAAGGGGAGAGGGCACGGCTGGACAAGAGTCATAGCACACCTGCATATGACATGCAGCCTGAGGTAAGATGAGTGACAGTTGTCAAAGTGCATCATTCATCTCTAGGGACAACTCCTCTTCTTCAAGCTAGGCCTGTGTTCATTTTTTTTCATTATTGACTGCACAAATATTTTAATAGTGGTTTCACCAGTCAGCCGCCAGACGTATTGTCATCCTCTATGCATGTAAATGGGTTTTCAATAATCATCAATTGTGTCTCTCGTGGGAGAATAATCCGAATTCCACAAGGAAATGAATTATAAATAGGATCTCAAACCAAAGTCTATATTTGTGATGAGATATTATAACTTTTCCACACTAGAAATCCATAACTTTTCAATGCTATTCGTTGCAAGTGCAAGGACTCTGTTGCAAATATTGAGAACAAATGAATCACTCTGATCTCATCACAGCTGTCCGGTTATTTTTGAAAACTGATAAAAATGTGCCATAGGTGGCACCTTAAATTAAGGTTCTGCAGGCCATATGGGGGCCACGTGTGTGCTGTCCCCTTGATTGACCCCTTGAGTGTGACTTCTCTGTGACAGGAACCAACATGCGTTGATTGTTCCTCCTGGTTCTGACAGCCCAGCTTCTTTTCACGCCAGTAGTTGGTTTGGGAGTGCATGAGAGCTCGGACCTCATTTTTAGCCAAAGTTTCTTTTCAGACAAGCCCTGCCGAATTGTAACAGTAGACCAGTGAGAAAGATTTCTAGTCATCAACGTAGACCTCTTCATTGTGAGACTGAAGGATAATGAAATTATATCTCCATTATCTTAATTTACATATAATTTATCTGTTTGTTGTTTACACTTTGAAACTTAGTGGCTATTTTATGCTATTTTATTGCAAATAATAATATCACGTGATAGATAATGAAGTTAGTTGCATCTGTATAAGCTCTTATGGCTACAAGCTCAAAAGAATAAGATTGGGATCAATTAAATAGCTTGATGCTTTCTGTGATTTAAAATATTCCTTTTATAGCATGAATCTCATGAAAATAAATTAGAAATATAAACTTTTGAAGTGATGAAATTGTAAAAAAATTTTAGGATAGCTTTATAATATGCTCTCAAGACTAGGTGGCTCCGTCGTGGTAGTAAACATTGAAGCTTGCTAATTCATGGTGTAAAATGTTAGCGTAATGGACATTTTGTCACTAATAAAGTTGTTGGTTTTTTATTTTTCTGGGTTTCTAAAAAAATTGTGTAACTCATAATTCTTGTTTAAGCTGTTTTGCTGTGACAACTAATTTGTGTATTCCATCACCAGAAATCTCTTTGCTGTTATGCTAACCCTTTGTTGCGCTCTTATGTGATGCATCATTAGAATTGGTAAAACTTTGAATCCTCGTTTTGACACTCTGTTGTTTCAGTAAAAGACATTTTTCATTTTTGGATTAGAGGGAAATCTAAATGCATGTGTATTTTCTCTTGAAATAACTAATGAATCTTCATCACTGGTAATTTATTGACTAATAAATTTTGTTTTAACTCTTTATAACACCTATTCTTTCTCCAAAATTTTCTCCTTGGGTGAAAATTTGAAAAAAGTTTCGTCAATGTAAACATTTGTGCAGAAAAAAGTTAACAATTTTGCTTAGTTTTGCCCATGTAGTAAATTATTATGTTGAGTATATTGAAATTAACCTGTTTCAGCTCACTCAAAAAGGTCTTTAACTCTCTCGATCTCTCTTAAATTTCTTTTTTGTGAGTAATTTTAAAAAAAATGTGAATTGCCTTGCAATCCTTTTGGACATTCCCTGCCCGTCTTCCTATCTCTTCTGCACTCAGTGTCTCACGCACAGCACAAGTGGCCGTGGTGACTTGTATGACTTTTGTGCATGTGTTGCCGTGACAGTGAACATTTACTTGTGTGCTCATGGTTTCTGCATTATGAATCAAAGGAAGATCACTAACCCTCTCTTGGTTTTGTTTCACGCTGCTCTCGGAAGAGCTTCTCTTCTCGCATGGAGGGAGCGGATCCTAGAAATCCCTCCTCATCAACACAAGTGTGACATATTTTTGCTGTAAAATATGTTGCGTATCATTTCTTGAGGTGGTAAGTGAAAAGTAATTTAGTTTGTGTTGATGTGCTGTGTTGCCTTGTTTGCTATGTTATATCTTTGGTTTCCGAGGAAGAAATAATTTAGCATGGCATGATCATTTTTTGGTGGTATTTGGTTGTCGAACTATTATGAGGTGATAATGAGTCCCTTGGGAAAATCAAAAGTTAATCAATTTTAATTGGTGTTACATCTCAAATTTTTGTCTACTAGCTGCTCAAAAAAGTACACTTCATGCCTACTCTGATTTCCCTTGTATTTTTTTTGTGCCCTCCATTTATTTAACACCATATGGGATGAGATTGTGAACTATTTTAGCTCGAAAGCTGCTTTTTTTTTGGAAAACTAATTGCATCATTGAAAATCCTATGTTTGCCTTTAATGTCTCAATTATTGAACTTGTTAAATGGAATTTAATGTTCTCTGCTTTGTGGCATTTTTTTCTGCTGCATTAGAGAATTCAACCAGTTCTATGCAATAAGAAAAACTTGCCAAAATAGTCACAAACTTATTCCTTGCCTTCTTGTTCTCTCTCATGTGAAATAAATAACTGCATTTAAATCATTTCCTGTATGCACTTCCTTGATTTCTGTATTGCTTTTTAGTTTCTATAGGTGTTGATTACTTCAGGTATACATAATTAAGTGTAACTTAACTGTAATATATTGTTGATGTTTCATTGTCTTTGCAACTGAGTGTCTCTGCCAAATTCCTCAGAGGTGGATTGCAGGGCACCATGTAGATGTAGGATTTTGAATTATTGCTTGTGGCCGCTAGGGTTCCCAATTTGGAAGGCATGTAAATTGAAGGAATTATTGTAAGTATGTATCTTAAGCATCATAATGATCTGATATTCAAGTTGAGGATGGACTGATAATAATTTAGTAAAAATGGTTGGGAAATGAGGCAAACAGATGGGAAAGCAAATGCAGAGTTTGAATCTTGTTATGTTTTGACTTTCTTATTTCTCATCCTCGAAATGCAGGAGGTGCTATAAAAACTTCTGGGAATTTAAAATCTTTGTATGGAGTGTATTTGAGGGAATCAAATGTGTGTTTAACTCCAAAAATCTCACTAGCATAATGTTAACTCTTGATATATACTTTCTCTATGATAATACTAAGTAATAGGGAAACATTTGCATTTAGTTAAATCAAATTACGTAATTTCAGTAATTTTTGTGGATCTCGCAAAATGGGTACTTTGTTTTATCTGCCATCATTTGTCTTTAAGTAATCATTTTAAATATTTTTGGGTGTTATCTGATAGATTTTACTTCGGTAAATGCTTTTGCGGTAGATTTAAAGGCATAAATTGTTATGAAATGCAAATTCCACCTTGTATCATGTAATATACGTTATCCTGCTTCGTATTTTTACTTTACATGTAGGATTTAATTGGTCCAGAACACACACCCAACATTGGCATATGACTGTTGAGTGCAGTTTCATTGAGTAAGGCACTTGATGATTGTGGCTTTTAGACAACTGTGAATGACAATAAAAGTACATTTAAGGCTGCATGTAAATTAAAAGGAAGAAATCTCTGCATAGTTACTGAAAGGCCTTCCTAAGAAAGCAATATCATGGGAACAACATATGCTCTGCAACATGTACAGTCACCTTGTGTTGCCATCCTGGAAAATAATATAGCAACTAATTTTTCATTTGAAAACTATGAAAAGGTTAAAAATGAGAAACTATTTAAGAATCTAGTCATCTTTTCTTTATGCTATGTTTTTGTTTTGAAAATGTTTTTTTCCTATTCATATGTCAAGCATTAATTTGTTATTTTGCTTATGCTTTTGCTCCTTTCTTACATTTTTTATCTTTGCTTATTTTATCAGGTCAGAATAAATGGGGAGACAAAAGCATATAAAAATGAGGATATGAGACTGGCAGAAGTTACAGAACCAACAGCAGCAGAACTAACTAATGACAATGCAAGGCCAGCAAGTAAGGTAATGATTGGAATTGAAGAGGTTGGACTGCCAGAAAGAATAGCACCTGAGCCACCTCCCAGGCCTAGGCCAGAATTAATCCCCAGGTGAGTTCACAGATTTCATGTACATGTATCTATTCACCCACTTAATATAGAGTGATGCGATTGGTGACTTAATTTTAATATTGCAAGGCTTTGTGGGAAGTAGTCTACACCCTACTAAAGTGCAATTTCATTACTTGATTAATTATAATCTTATCTCCCTCGAGTTTATTTCTGGGATAAATCAATACCATCTTAATGTATTAAACAGCAGCTGCTGAGAAATCTACTGTTTACCATATTTCTTGGCCTATAAGACCCTCTGGCATGTAAGACATACTTTCATTTTTATGGCCAAATTTTGTGAAAGATCAGGCATAGTAAGATGAAAGAACTTATTTTTTTTAATCACTTCTTTAAATGAAAAAAAATTCTTGTGTCAAATATTGGGAAGTAAATCAGTACATGTAGTTATTATACTGCATGCGTAGTTATTATTGGTAATCAAAGCAAATCAGCTTTCATTGATAAAGGATAGATTTGGTCTAAGGAACTGGCTGATTTTAAGGCACCTTTGTTGCTAAAAGTATGTCCTATGTGCCTGAATATACGGTAATATTTTTCCAAACGAGAGATATATTGCTGCATGAATTTCTGTTCGTTGCAAATAAAAAATATTGTCAGATTAGTATTATGAATACAAAAATATAAACTTTATCCCTCTTTGTAACAGAGTACAACATATTATTTAGTATTGCACGAGGAATTTGGTCCCCCAAATTATGTTCTGTTTTGGGATGACCATCCATTAAAGTACAAAGTAAGTTTCAAAATTTTCACTTCCCAATCAATCTCACAAAAGAAGAATTAATGTGTACATGCGGTGGCAGAAATATAAAAAAGCATAAGTAATTTGTATAAATGAAAATTGGAGCAAAGATTTACAGAAAAACAATACAATAAACCCAAGGAATGCCTGTAAAATCAAAAAATACACTTGTTACTTCAATGAGCTTTCAACACTGGTCATAGAAAATAGCCACAACTTTATACTTTGCAGGAAAGCACTCTCAGTTTAATCGTCAATCAATTCAAAGGGAACCACCATTAAATTGAACTCGCCATTGAGAATTTTTGAAAGTGCTTACTTTGAAGTGATTACTAGCACTATTCCTCCGTCTTGCCGAGAGACCGCATGATGACTGTCATTCTTAATGGGAAATATGTGCATGGTATTTTTTGTATATTTTCAGGGCACCAGTGACAGTGACTCCCCAGCTTGTCACTGGTGCATTGGGGGCTGAAGCACCTGGGGTAGCACCAGTACCAGCATCTACCGCCTCTGTGTCAACACCCGTGATTGCTCCCACAACAGCAGCTGCAGGTGACAGCAGGGCAGCTGCAGGAGGTGGCTACAGAGCGATGGTTGCTCGGACCATGAGCCGTGCCAAAGCAGCCGTCCCTTCCCCAAGCCCACGTACACTAAGGAAGAGGAATGCTCTCTTAGCCAGTAAGTCTGTGTTCCCACGTACCCTTTGTTTCTCTTACTATATTTAGCAGTATATCCTCCCTACCATGGAATTAGGATAATATTAGGGAGTCAGTTTGGTTTTTGGTTCCATTGGTTCTTGAGCTTTGAACCAGAACTGAAGCCAAAAGGAATCATCTCCAAAAACAATTTTCTCAAAAAAATTCCATATTTCAAGTAGAGTAATGTTTTGGAACCAGTTACTTGTTGAAGAAATTGATACCTTATTTTAGGTCGATCTCATTTATATCCTATGTGTAAGGTTTGATATAGTAGCATTGGAGGAGTTAAAATGAGAACGCCATCGTTCTCCTTCGAATAGACTTTTACTTCAGCAGTCTACACTCAGCAGTCATCAATGGGGCAACTGCCTGATGTTGTGCATCATATGCCTGTCCGCGTGCTCTCTTTCTCCCTCCCTTTATCATGAATGATAATGATTATGATGCATTCTTCTGGATGGTATTGGAGGGGGTTAAGGAGGTGGTATAAAGACCTGCCACAAAAATCTGGAATATGGGTTTCCTTTAAAACAGTGGCATATCCAACAGGAACCGAAGGTAAATCGTGGCCATTGTTCAGTAAAACAGCCATTAAACCTGTCTTCGATCAGTCGATGAATAGCCTCCATTGGTCTGGATCATTCTTAATCGCTAATTCCCTCATCAGTCCTTCAATATCACTGCAGAAAATTAGATCATCATTTTCATCATCCGTTGAAAAAAATTGAGTGAGGGTTGACTGTCTGCCTCTGTAGTGCGAAACATTCACACTATCGGCCAAAAGATTCCACTGCTGCAAATGCGAGCCAAGAAGTTGTGCTTTACCCTTTGGTAAGTCTAAATCTTGTATTAGATCACTTAGGTCCTCGTGTTATGGGATGAGGTGCCCTAGGGTTCTTCCTCATCAGGGCTGTAATATTCATCTCGATAGCTAGAACCTGCTTCCACTTCCAGTGTAGCTTCGTTCACTAAGACATAAGAATCATCGAGGGTGCTACTAGCTTGAGCTTTAGGGATAGGAATAGCATCAGTATGCTTCACTGGGCGAATTGCTGACAGTAAATTCAGATAAATCATTTCAGGATTGTTTTTTTTTAATCCATAGTGTCGGTTTCGCAATAATAGCAATTCGTTAAATGGCAAGTGGGTTCAACTCAAACCATTGGCACTCCGAAATTTAGGGAACGATTTCCCCAGTTTAGCCATTCACAAAGACTTTATGACAACCACTGCAACAGAATTTAGGGGCCCACGATTTGTCTTGGTCACCAATTTTACACCCGAAATAAAGTTCATAAGATTTTCGCACAATTGCAGTCATTGCTATCCTTCGGTCTTTAAACACTAAATCTCCACAGGTGTTACAAAATGAATTGGGATGATTTTTGCAGGATCGCTGAATGATCGCGAGAAAATGCTTAATCGCTCGCAAAATAACACACTAAATCGAACACACGCTAGAGAAATAAGGAAAGAACTTGGAAGATTATAACCCGACACGCAGGAAAGAGTATGATGTACTGAATAGACCAGCGTTTCCCAACCAGTGGGTCGCAGGCGGAATTTAAGTGGGTCGCGGCGTGGCTCTTGAAAATGTACCAAATAATGTTTCACCAGATAATTTTAATTTTATGTATGTGTCATTTTTATTATTTTTTTTCATAAAAAATCTTGATGCAATGCTTGCCTATTACATTGAAACGAAAACAATAGCGTATATAAATGTGTATATAAATACCAATTAAGTGTAATATATGCATACATACGTATTTGTGTGTGTGTGTGTGTAATCATGGGTGGGTTAGGGGTGGTTCGCGAAAATGGAAAAAATTAAAAGGTGGGTCTTTAGACTTAAAGGGTTGGGAACCACTGAAAAAGACAATTGATTTATTTTATAGATGAACATCAGCAAGTGCGACTGCCAGACACATGAAGACACGTTAAAACGTGTCCAAGCGTGTCAAAACATACGTGGTGAATGACTTTTACTGTGTATTTCTCAATTCCTCCCAATGTATTTCCCAACATTTTCCAATGTATTTAATGGAAAAGTCTCAGATCTTACTTTAAAAGTAAGGAGGACAACGAAGTCAAATCATGAGGCCCCAAACGCTGTTACAATAATATTTTGATAAATCTGATTTGTGTTCAGATTTTTTTGGCAGATATTCATACCACTTCCTAGAGGGGGTATAAATAAATTAAAAAATAGTGAACAGTGTATTCATCACTTAAAAACTTTTCCATTAGCTACCATATCATATGTCATAAAAAACGAAGAAAAATGGTTATTTTAATGTTTTTTATTTTTTTTTATTTTTTTTTTATTTTTTATTTTTATTTATTTTTTTTTAAACCCCCTAAATCTTTTCAACCCCAGTGAAGTTTGTCTCTCTCTTGACCCTAATTTCCCTCAAACGTCAGTTTTTTTTCAATCAGAAGCAGATAACATTAGTAAAAGTCACTTGAAAAGCGATAAGTTTATATAAGGGGTTGTTTTCCCCAATTTAGGGGTTGCATAAAAATGGAGGGTGATAGAAAAAAACGGAGGTCATTTTCGGATTCAGGGACCCAAAATTAGCCAGAAACACCCTAAATTGTAGCGGGGCATTTTTTTAACTATTTTTTTGCAGAACAGTGTTATTTGTGTGAAGACTGGCATAGGTCACTAGCATGACCTCAGTGCTATCCAGTGTTCTTATTTTACATGGTAATGTTTAGGAGGCTTATGATGCTAGATTTTTTGCTCTGGTGGTCCATCGAGGATGGATAGTGATGCCTATAGTCTATAAATTTTTGTCTTCATTAATTTAAATAATTACATTGGACTAAGTTTATTTTTACCTGAGTTTCCTCCAACAATTCTTTTTGCAGAAGGGCGAAAGGTTTCCGTGAAAGACTTGGGTGAGGTGGAACATCAAGGATGGCTTCAGTACCGGTTGCGTGGTGGTATCGGATTGAGTTCCAAAGGTGGCTCAGAAGTTACCCTCGGTACGGCAACTGCCCAGTGGGTGCGAGCCTGGTTTCTTCTCGTTGGGACTTCATTCTATGGCTTCAAGGATAGAGAGGTCGGTGTTCAAAATAGCTGTTTCATCCTCCCTAGTAGTATCTGTATGCACATTTAACTAATTTTCTACAAATGATCAATAGTTCTTACAAGCATTCCTTCTGGTACTCTTCATTTTTAAGAACATTAAACTTTATTGCTGATTATTTGGCGGTAATCACATGATTGTTATGTCTCTCTTTGTCCAGTCTACTAAAGCAGATCGGCTTATCGGTCTGGCTGGGTTCACAGCTGCTTTGGCTCCAGAGGTTAAGTCTCGGAAATTTGCATTCAAGGTTTATCACGCAGGTGAGGTGATGTTTTGTTTGCAAGTCCATTATTAAAAATATTTTCTGTCATCAATTGATTCTGGGAGTATGATGATGTAATTGAGGGCCTCCTCTTTATGATATCAGCCTACTACTATTATGAAGAAAAAGCTTGCAGTGTGCAGAAGTTGCATGTTCTAATTTGCAGTACTGAGAGCCACTGCATAAGATTTGTAGCTTAAACTATTTGTTTGTCTTGTCTCTAAAGCTATTTTTTTCTTCATTAGTTACTTTTTCTTGTTTATTTCCTTTTTCACATCAACACATTAATACTCATGCTTTTACATTTGCAGGGAAAGTATTCTATTTTGCTGCAGAAACGGAAGAGAGCTTAAATGAATGGATTGCATGTATATCGGAAGCTACAATAAGGCCAGAATCTTCTCAGGGCAGCAGCTCTACTGATGATGGAAATGAAGGTACTAATTTAAGATTCCGTTACTTTCCATGTTGGAATATCATCAGTTTCCTTGGTAATTTTTTTCTTTATTTTCCAATGTTGCTGGGTGTGGTCGAGGAACATTTTCTCAGCCATTGCAGTTGTGTTCAGATTAAAGTGGTTAGAATCCCCAATTTTTTAAATTCTGGATTTACATCACTTCAACCTGAAAATCGCTGTAATAGAGGTGAAAATGCTCACCATTTCAGAGCACAGACACATGAAGCAGCATCGGAAAATCAAGAAGAATGTTCAGCAACCATTCTCGATACCTTTGCTCCTTATTAATTGTGCATCATCCATGCTGTACATTGTGTGCTTTATCTTATTTTCTTTGTTACAGCTGTGTACTTTAGTGAAACAGATGATGAATCTAATGGATCTTGTTGTTTGACTCCACGGTCTAACCGTAAAAATATTGCCTCAGGAAGCTCAAATCCAAACCTAAGCACCTCTGGAGTTTTGGAGTCAAAAAGGTAAAATGGAAAAAAATTGTTGCTATTGGAGGTATGCCACATTTATTCCTTATCCATCTACATAGATGCCGTTTAATTGAAATAGAACTAGTGGCTCAAATTGATTTATTTCTATATTGGTACTTTTGCCTTAGAGAATCTAAGTGTATTTTTTCATTAATTTAAGCTTTCACTGTCATTGGAAGTATCATCACTAAATCAGAAACCAATAATCATTTTAGTTGTTTATATGTTAGAGAAAAAACTCAAAAACTTTCCTTTCAGAAATGGTGACTCTTTAATTCTGTGCTGTGGATAAGAAGCAAAATACATAATTGATTTTTGTAATTTATTAAATTTCTCTAGTCTTTGAAATCTGGCTATGGTATTCTCTGAAAACATATTTACCTGATGTAATAAACTCATGTTGTGCCTTACAGCCAAGAAGTGCAGAAAAAGTTCAGTTCCTTGAAGAAACTTGGTAGCAAGAAGGGAGCCACTCCAGACCCTGTCAGCCAGGAACCTGTGGGCTCAAGTCTGGACCGAAAGTATCTTCGTTTCCTGAAGAGCAGTGCCAACAGAAATGTTCCAGTCCCAACAGCTAAGTTCCGAAGCTATAGGAGAGCTGGGCGTGGTTCGACTGGAATGACACTGCCTGCTAGAGATGAAGGGGAGAGGGAGTCATCGCCCCCACCATCTGTGTTTGGAATGGTTTGGACTCCTGATGCTGCTCCATCGCACAGGCACACCCGATCGGAGTCCTCACTTGCACCACCATCCAGGGGAGATGCAGACGATATGGCAGATTTGCGTCGCAGAAGAAGGCGAGTCTTAGCCCTTCATCTTATTTGTGGTTATAAGATTCAACAATATTTTCCTTTCTTGAAAAAATTAATACATAATTATATTGTGTATCATTATAACATCAATGTTGTGTGAGATGACTGACAACATGAGTATATGTAGTTATATTTGCACATATTTGATTAAGCATCTGTCTCCGTGGTGTTTTATGTAATATTTTAAGTAGACGTGGACCGATACCACTTTTTCCGATACTTCGATACCAGCGGCTGATACCGATAGTATCATTTGCCCATACCTTACTTATTTTTCCCAAAAAAATTAATATGTGCTTTCTTTCTCGTGAACTAAGCTCAGTAATCCAAAGTGTGATATAAGAGCAATTAATTAGAGAAATGACATTGTGATAACTCTTTTATTTTGCAACTCTTACAATTAATCACTGGTATTAAATTTCAGACTCTAAGTCCTCTTGCATTTGTAAATACTGGAAATTCTTTCTAAGAAATATGAGCTGCTGAACATGCTCAGCAGTTAAGAGGGTTCTTCTAGCAGAAACCATTGCACCAGTCTCTAAAAAAATTGGCCCAGAAAACACTGAACCTGCAGGTACAACCAAATAGCATGAAGCAAGTCGCCTTAAATTTCTAAGTCTAGTTTCATGATGCCAATAGGTCAGAGGATCACATAGGAGGGACTGAGTGGCTTCAGATGAGTACAGTTCAATTTTTTTCTCCAAGCCATCTTCTGTCTAAAGTTGAGGAGTTTGACACTTACTAAGAGTTTCTGTAAACAAAATTTTTAAGGCTTAGGTACAACTATAGGTCCTAGTAGTCATCATTTCACTCTTGTGGCTTTGGAAATGAGGCGTTTGAGTTGATGTTTGTTATCTCAGTATTTGATTTTGTGAGAGGAGGCTAATGTCTACATGTGTGGTGTCTCTCCAATCTTCCTCAATTCTCACTCTGTCTTAAGATTTAGGGCAGATATCTGTACTTACCTGTCCTCAACTTAGGAAATAGGTGGCCACTTGCAGAGCTACTCAAAAATATCTGACTGGGTGAAAGTACACTGGATAATTGTAAGAGTAGCATGCCAGAACCACCTTAATTTTCAAACCAATTGAGGAAGGATAGGAGCATTAAAAATTGTGAAGATTCTTTAAACCCTTTCTTTCTAGAATGGGTAATAATCTTTTCAATTGGCTCCTTCTGAGATCTATAGATAAAAGTGATTATTTCTGTCATTTAATGAGTAGTAGTCAGTATACATTACACCTGTTCATTTATGATTATGCCATTGCAGGTACGTCCCATCTCCTCAGGTGGCTGCGCATGCCCAGGCCTTGGCCAAACCAGCATTGGCAGCCGCACGGAAGGGAAATACCTCAGGCACTCCACCAGACGTCGTGAAGAGGCCCTGTCGTCATGGTTCCACCGAGGACCCCGAGGAGAGAGTCCGTTGCCTGGTGGGAGCCCGCTTGGCCAGCCAGCGCAGAGTCAGTGCAGGCAGCCCACCCCTCATCTCAGAAGGAGGAATGGGAAGGTCAAGGGGCCCCATGTCACCACTCTCCCGCCCCGGCACGTTCCCGCAGCCCCTCATTCCAGCGTACGCTCCCTCTCCACATTTGCAACAGTCAGCAGCTGCCTCGGCCAGGAGAGAATTCAGGGGTGGTTCGCCGGAGAAGTTCTGGATTGACTCCTTGCGAGGCAGGGACGAGAGGGGTTTGGCGAGGAAAGATCGTCCATCACCCACCTCACCAACCTCCTCTTCGTCATCATCCTCGTCCCTGAAGCTGAAGAATGCAGCTCTGTATCGACCACCGCCCCTGCAGCCAAAGCCAAACAAGAGGGAGGAGGAAGTGAACGCTAACCGCATGAAGCTGGCGTTTGAGATGAGTCTGGACCATTCGAATGAGCCATCCACCCCAACCTCTCGCTCGCGCTTCCGCCTCTTCTCGCCGAAGCTTTCAAGGAGGGGTGCAGGGGAAGGGTCGTTAACTGCAGCGTCTCCCCCCATCTCTCCCCTCACGCCTCCTGCTTCGCCGCAGAAGACTCTCCTGGGATCCCCTAGGCTCCACCGGGCAATATTTGGCTCACCCAAACCGAGTGATGGAGTTCACGGCATGGGCTCTCCCAGGGAGGCAGCCACTCCGCCTCTCACCCCTCTCATGTGGCCCCCATCTCCAGCTCCTCCTGTTCCCACATCGGTGGCTGCATTTGAGGATCCTTTGTCAAGACAACAGTCAAAGGTAAGTTACCTCTTTATCTCTAAGTGCATATGTTGTACCTGAAGAAAGACTTCTGATAGCCTATCACACTCACTTAGTGATTCAACTCAAAGGTTGGTTAGGAATAATGAGCTTGACTTAGCCACAGGCATGTGATGCCACACATTTATGGTTGGAGGCTGTTTCCTTTCCATCTCACATTTCATTGATTTTAGTTTGACTTTGAGACTTCACCTTGGATTTGGACTCTGGACCCCTTCACACACTCTACCCTTTAATATAACATACTCCCAGAAATAAGCCTATGAGTCAGTACTTATTTTAGTATCTTTATTTGTCCCTTATTTTTCTTTTTTAATTGAAGGTGTATATTTCTAATATTTTTTTTTAATCTTTGCCATTTCCATATTCTTTGAATATTTATACATATTTTAATATTATTTATTACTTCATTCATTCACACGATGCCTTAAGCGCAAACATACAAATAAATTCACAGGTAAGGAAAGAAAGGGATAGGAGCATGTAATAGAAAAAGGACGAGGACAACGGTGCTGTGGTAGATGGAAAAAGCCAGAAATCAGAGGGTAAAAATTTATTATAAATTTACATATAATAAATTATTATAAATTATTTATTATGTTTAGCTCCAATTTGTTCCTGAAAGATTACCATTGCTGCTCACAACCATATACATACCATACTTTTTCCCTCTCCTTTTAACAATAATCAACAGTGTTTCTCATGTAATGTGATTTAATATTATTGTTTCACTTAGCTCTTTTTATTTGTTGACAAGTTTGATATTAGTGTTTAATTAACAGTAATGCTCCTAAAACTTTGTGACTGGAGGTATTATTTTCTTTCATGAATCTATGAGGAAACATGAACATAGATCAGTTTAAGCCTTAGTAGAGGTGAAAATAAATTTTGCCAGAGCATAATGGCTGTAACTGCCACTGTTTCTGTCATACATGTTTCACCAGATGAATAGAATTTTCCAACTTTGGATACCTCTTTTCACTACATCAAATCTTATTTTGTTGACTTGTACAGGTGAATAATGATTTGATCTAGCATCTTTGAAATTTGCCCATCTCCAGAGAATTTATCAAATATATTGGAAAAAATTATATTTTTGGTTTAGTATTTTTTTATTATTTTGAAAGTCAATGCTTAAGGTGATCTATATACATATGTATGTAGATCAATTGTATTGCCTAAAATCCATTTCCAGTATGGTGAGACTTTGCACTGATACCGGTTTTTTCTTCTTCAAAAAAGCTGTGATTAGCTATATGAAAGTCATTAGTGTGAGACATGACCATCTTTCTTACAGCATATGTCCAATATCAAATGGTGTTTTGTGTCTTTTACATCTTATGTCCTTAGAAGATGAAGCGTTACTTATAAATATTAATTCTTATAAAGCTCAACTATCCTAAAAGGATGCTAATTACTACTCAATGCTTGTAAAGGAGATATTTTGAATAATGTGAACTGTAGTACCTTGTAGATATTACTCATAATATATTCCCTCCGTATTGCCCAAAATATCCAGAAATAAACTTCATTTGTGAGAAAGTGATTTATGTTTTCAGGTTGAATTCTATTTTCTGTGGGATACATTACATGAATGACATCTAATTTGGGCTCTAATATCATATGCTTTAAGTATCGGCACTAGAAATGATATTTTCTTAATGTAGTAGTACGTAGTGGCCTGCAAGGGGCACAAAATGTTTTTTCTCTCCTCTGGGGATCCATACTTGCATAAGCTTAACATCTGGGTGCATCGGAACTGAGAAGCTGCCTACCTATGCCTGTTCCTCCAGTGATCATCTCTCTAGCCTAGCAATACATTCTCTTTCTCAATCAACCATAACCCCTATGGAAAGAAGGCAATGTTTAGGGATGGCTGTCAGTAAAGGTGTATGAAAGGGTTTTCAGGTTTCCCTCTGAACTCGGGAAAATTCTGTATGCTGTCTCGGGGGTTAATAGAATTATCTGTCCATTTCCATCTGTGTTGAGTGACTGCTCGTCTTCACAAGTATTTGCAACTTAGAACTGTCATTGCCTATGGATCACATGCATGGCCCACTATGGTCTGGGCTCTGGAGTCCGTGAGAAGCGATTGTGCCATTTGGAACACTTCTGAAATATTTTTCAAGTATAGCAGTGAGCATTTGAGTTTTTCTAACTCTCACTGGAACCAGGGTGAAGCATAGTCTGTTGCTACTTGAATGTATTGGCTGAATTTTCTTCAGTTTGCCTCTTTTGTCAATTATCCTCTCGAGAATGGGCTAGTTCACCAATTTTATTTTATTGTGGATTGTGTTAAAGATTGGTAAGTTTATATGCTCTGTTCCATGTCTCTATATAGTTGTCAATGAACCGTCTTAAGTGCCAATGAAACTTTCAAAATTTCTTTGCAGCCGACGATGGGTATCTCAATGATTGGGAAGCAGAGGCGGCTCCCCCCTCCTCCACCTCCCTCGTCCTCTTGTTCCCTACCGCCCCCCTCTCCATCCGGCAGTTTGAACTCCCCAATGATGCAGCAGTCATCTGCGGCAGCCTCCCCTCCATCTCCCGTCATGGTCACGGCTGTGGATCCAATTCCAGACTACCCCGGCCTGGAATACCCGCCTGTGTTCGAACCAGGCACATACTCCCTTTCGGAGGCAAGCTTCCTGAGGGCAAACCGTAGGCTCAATGGTGCTAGCAACAGGGCCTCTCCGAATGTCGCCAGTGCACCTCCAAATGCTCAAAGTTCCATGGTTGGAGACGGGGTGGATGATACCATGTACAACTCCTCTGTCTCTGTGCCAAGGACAAGAAATACTTACCAGTAATTAAACCAACAGGTTTGTTTCCTGTACGATCCTATCTCATCATCCTCGTAATGCTTCAGTCATGATGAAGAGTATTATTTATATAAAGATACATTGAAGTGATTAATCTGAAGACTACGTATATATTTGGTATATTTCAAGGCCTGCTGTGTATCTTATACTCTGTGGTTCATTGTTTCTCTCGCCATGGAATTGTGCTCACTCTCTTCATCGTTAAAGAGAATGAATGCAATGTGAGGGAAACATGGAGCCACAAATTACTTTCTACGAAACAGTGCTCAGCCAACATTGCATTAATGAGTCAGTGAAGAAACTTATGATCTACATTGAAGATGGATGTTATTTTTATATGCTGGATCTGATTTGGTAATTTGGACTAAGATAAAGGCCTCATAATTTTTTTGAATCTATCCCATAAATAATGGCCTCATAAGTTTTTAAATTCCCATGCAAAGCATGTGTTATTTTTGTTAAAGTGATATTTGACAATATTTAGTTACATAGGTCTCCAGCTCTTACTCATCCTGAGGATGAATAGTTTGAGTGCATGGAATGTCCAATATAGGTATGAATTATACCTAAATTTTTCACGTATAAAAAAGGAGCTCAGCGTACGTACATATGTAGTGAAATAATCTCTCATCATTAGTTCATTGCTCAATAAATTCCTTTTTAGCAATACATACATATTTTCTTGATGTTTTTCTTTACTGAGAATGGTATTTGTGATAGCAATATTCTGTCCAGCTTGCTAATGGATCTGTTATTATTTTGACTCAGGTTTCCATGTAACCATTACAAGGGGGTATGGTATATTATTTTTTTGTTGTGAATTCATAACCACAATTTTGAAATGGATGTTAAATTGTTGACTTGAGCGTGTCAATTACTTGGGTGTTTCCAGTGAATTTTTATCTTGGTCTGATGCCAGTTTGAATGTGTTGACTTTATTTTCTTTGGTAGACACCAATTTCATTTTATTGTGGATTTTGATAAAGGTGGAAGAAGAAAGAAATCAGTATTTTTCAATCTGTCACTTACTTCTCAAGCTGTTAGTGACGAAAATCGAAAGGCTTCAATTTTTTGTAAATAAGTTGAATATGTCGCTAACCATGCCAAGCAGGTTGGTGCCTCTCCACTGCCCCTTGGCCCTGTGTGTGGGCCTCGCGTGGAATGTTGTTATTTACACACTTTTGAGGGATTCTTTCTCCTAAAGAAAGGTTCTTCTTGAATGGTTAAATGAAGCAAGTCTGTAATAACATCACCTTCCGATGAAAATAGGTTAAAAAGAAAAATATTATCAATTCATAAGTGAATTTGAAGATACAAATGGGGAAGATTTATTTATAAATTACCTATACCTGATTATCTATCAAATTCTTTTACTGAATTGTGATTTTGGGTTGAAGTGAACGAACCAATTCCTTCATGTTTCATAATTAATTTTTGAGGTTAAGTTTAGATAATGAGCTTATATATCACACAGTCATTTTATTGGTCGCTCTTTATGTATTCCTATAATGATTGTCTATTTTAAACATTGGAGAGGATCCCTATGGATTGATTTTTTTATGGTTCCTATAATAGGTCTAGACACCCATGGATATTTTGTTGCTTCACTTCCATTGCTTTTTATTATATTTGCACACATGTATTTTCATGCATAATTCCTTGATAAAGTAGGTAATTACAGGTTATTGTTGGCATTTATCAGTGCAGTTTTTTTCCTTACTGGCAAAATTATTTTGCAAGTCAATGGTTGCTGCGAGTATTATTTTTGCCTTGTCATAAATTAATTTTTCGTGGCTTTGTGGATATACAGCAATCGTCTCTTGCTATGTTAACCATTTCTTGTAGGTTTCTTTGTTGGCCTATGTGTTGGTTGTTATTATTATTCAGTTTGAGAAATGGCTTATAGAGCCACTGATTGTGTCAAATTATCTTGAGGTCATGTGTTGTGGAGTTAAGTGTGGGTCAATTACTGGTTTCACCTCAGGGACATGACTTATTCTCAGAGAAGTTTGGTGACTTGTAAATTCTTTTTTTCGTAGAATCTGATTATGTGATTTTTTTTACTAAGTCTCAGTTAAATAAGCTCATTGTCAAGCTTGAGATGCAAGGGAGTTAAATGGTTATATTGTTTTGTAAATACAGATCTTGAGGTGCTACTGTTCTTTACAGCTTTATGAGACATTTTATATTTTATGTTACACACCTTTGTCTTCCAAATGTAAGTATATCTTGGTAGATAAGAAAATATGACTGTGACGTGTAAACAGTTTTCTAAAACACTCGCCACTATGAGAATTAATCTCCTTTACTGTAGTACCTGATTATTAGACAATTGTATTCTCCTGTGTGCCCCTATTTTATACAGTTTGTATAACTATAATATAATTAACTATATATGTATATAAATATATGTGTATAATGTAAATGTGACATTTATAATAAATATTTGGAACCATCTATGCTTTAAAAAGTTCTACTTGTACTGCAATTGAAAAAATATACTTTTCCCTATCAATATTCTTGAGTTGTTCTGATCATCTAAGTAATTGCCTGAAAAAATATGTTCATATATTATTAATATCTGTAGCCTGCATGTGATGCCCTTAAGTCCCTTGCAGAGGTAGCTGGATTAGTGACAGTTTAAGAACACTACTATAAACAAGTATTCATCATTTTATCTTGCTAGAACTTATTCATAATTGTATTTGCACCATTGATCATCATTAGAGAATAGATAATGCCATTTTGATTATTTAACAATGGTCGCTGCAGAGCTTAACTAACCTTTTTGTAGTTCAGACTGCAATGGTGCCATCTACTGGGTTCATCATGTTGCCACTTCCTAAAGGTATTGGTTAACTTACAATTAGTTAAATATACTCTGGTCCGTAAGAGCAGGTAGAAAGTTGAGGATTGTGGGATTACTGCTCAGGCCCACTGCGGAAGTGGAGTTTGCTATGCACCTTCTTTTGTGAATTCTTCTCAGCATATAGACTAGAATATAGCTATGCAACCTCAACTGATTTTGGTGCTGATAAATCTGTTGCAACTTTGGTGTTAGAATGAGGCCAATGTCAGATGGAGCCACTCGAGACACGCATCCCTGTTGGCACCAATCCCATTTATTTTCATCTTAAATTGTGAGACACCATTATGATATGACTTCAACACCTGGGGCGGTCTGGCCAGGTTGGCAATTGCCGAGGGCCCCCACATCACTTGCATCTATTTTGAAGAGTAGTATGTGAAAGATGTAATGAAAAAAAGACTCCAAAATTTAATTTTAGAAAAAAATGAATGTTTTTCGCAATTAAAAATTTCCACATTCTCATTAGTTGCATTATGTATTTACAACATACATAAATATTATATAAAAACAAATAAAATAAAGTTCTCAGGAGATATAAGAGAACCTAATGCTTTTTTGAAATGGCTCTTCAAAAAGCTTATTTTAAAGTTTTTTTTTAGATTTTAGTGCAGTTTCAAGGAACAAATTCACTAAAAGATATTAGAGCCATAATACATTATTAAATTTTACAAATTGTGAAATTCACATTTTCACCATATTTTTCTTACAAAATTGCAATTTTTTATTAGCTTTTATCTAATTTTTAAGATCCAGAACAATGACAAAATACACTTCCTAAAATTTCCATGGTAGGACTCCTGAATATCTCTGTAAGGAGGGCCCCCAATCACGCCTGCTCAATGTTAACTGATAACACACCAAATGTATAGTTTGTTTACGTAATAGTATACTAGCAGGTTCACTTGAATCATGAAGTTGAGTTGGTTGATCATTTTGCACATTACCTTCCTGTACAGTTTGAACTGCCAGTGGATCACTACCTTTGGCCTTCGGTCTTACCAAATAAATCATGTATAGAATAGACACCCAAGTTGTATGACTCTAATTCTTCATTTTGCTAACTGGCAACAGCTGGAAGACGAAGAAAAGTAGAAAATTGGATGTCATCCAGGACAGGTCTGCTAGAGCCCACTGTTGTGTCACACCTAGGCAAATGTGTTGAAAACTTTCAGGAAGTTTTTAAGCTTTCTAGGCACCCCATACTTGCACTAATGAAGAAAACTGTGTTTTAAGCCACAAAATCATTTTTTTTCTAATAACTAATATTTGCTCATTAAATTTTCTATCATCAGCGGAGGCATCAAAGATGTGGGTCCAGAAGAGAATTGAGGTGAGATATATGGAGAGTATAACAAAGAAGGAAATTTAAATAATGCTAGGAGAGAAAACTGCAAGTGGAGAAAAAAAGAGAGACAGCTAATGGGACTGAGATGAATTCAGGGAATGTTGAGTGAGAAGAACATTGGGTTAAGTTTGACTAGACTTAGCAGATAAAGAAAGACCTGGTAGAAAACCACAAGATAGAATAATACTCAATCTTATCCTTGATAGAAGGCCTTTTAATCTAAGAGGGGTATCAATGTATACAATATAGCACAGTGTCATGACAGAAAGGATATCAAGAAGAGAATAGTTATCACGTCAGGCTACTTTGGATTAAGCAAGAGCTAAAGAGGCAAGGGTGTAAAGAAAAGTAACTTAGAACCGGATATGGACTGACTGACATGGCACTTCACATTGGGGAAGTAAGCAGTGATTGAGTAGGATAATAAAGGTACAAGATATTTGAGAAGTGATTATGGAGGAGAAACAGGAAACTAGACATAGTCGGTGAGGAGAAGAAGCAGTGTGAGATGAGTGACAGAGTGGCGTTGATGGGGTAAGTAATAATTGAAGAGGAGATACTAAAAATTCTGGTCCATTGGGTAATCCATCTATTCATCATGCATATTAACAGTAAGTGGTAGAAGGAAATATACCTCATGAAAAGAATGACGAGTAATAAGGCCAACTGAAGGCTGAAATGTTATATGGGAAGGGCAACAGTACATGGTGATTAGCAAATGTTCTATCTAAACCTACCTTAATCATTTTACAGTAAAACCTCTATGTAGTGAACCTCTTTACATCGTAAACCTCCATACATACTTCATACCACTCCTATGGTCCCATCAGATTTACATCTAAATTTATAGGCAAACCTCTATATAGTGAACCTCTTTATCTCGAAAAACCTCCACTTATCATACCATGGAGACACCCCCGAGATGGCCTAAATACCTCCGCAAATTGTACCGAGACAACTAGACACCATTAATGTAGCTGCAATTACATATATGGAATGACATTATCAACAACAAATGTTTCACGCTAATTTTTATTCTTATACACCTTTAATATGCTGTAATTTTCACGTTAACCATTAGTTATGACCTTTTTTTTCCTTATGAGAGCATACCTAACAGTAAATAAGAAAAAAGGTATCCAACTATCCTAATAATTTTAAGTGACTGTTGAATTAAGAGAGCTCACATTGTTTTCTCTCGAATCATGGTAAAAATCATGCAGTAGCGCTCGCTTTCTGTTATTATGTAATAATAAACACATGTTCGCTAATGCATGCATGTTTGTTTAAACACATAAATACTATGGTTTAAAAGACAGCAGTGCCTTTCATTTCCGAAGGATATGAAGGAAGGATTTCCTCCATACATCCAACTGCCAAAATTTTGGTCCCCTCCATTATGATGTAAAGAGGTTTTACTGTATTTATAAGAAAATGAGAAGGAATGGATTTTTTCTCTCACAGATTAGAAATGGCTCTTCACTCAGTCATTAATACTCTTGGAAAAGAATTTTCACCCAGTCTACACACTCATCAATACAATGGCGGATATAGATGGGGGGTGCACGCCCCCCTTGCGGGCCCACCTGTATTGCCAAACATTGCAGGACCACAATTATAAATTTTTTATATCATAAGATGGCATTTTCCTGTATATTAATTTAATTAAAAATTTCTTAAACTCTGCACGTGACTTCATTATTTTTTATAAGGATAAAAGTAAAGGTAACTCAAGATATCCCTTAGAGTTTTTTCTGTATCCGCTACTTCATCAACACTTCACTGCTACGGACTACTTCCACACAAGGTATGATCATCAGGGTCTCATCAAATGCTGAAAACTAAGTAACAACCATTTCAGTAAGAGTGAAATATATAAATAAAATTTCTTTACCAAAGGCAGTTCCACTATTGCTTTTCAGAAAAACTAATATACTAAAGTATCGCAAAGGATAGCATTAAATGTAAATAACAGATATCACAAAAATGTGTCTTATTAAATTACATAATACATAAATGATCCAGAAAAATATATGTCCTGTAAACAAAGAATTTACATTTAGGATGTACATAATACAAAACTTCAGTCATTCAATTATAAAAGAGTTCACTTTCACTTAAGTCTTAAGGGTAACACCACCACAGCTATGAACATTGCTATATTTAAATGAAAACCTGGGATAATCATATCAGCATTCTTCCTAACAGCAAAATTTATTTACAAATATTTACAGGTAATTTCAATTTTGGAAATTAAAACAAATGCCTTGCGAATGATATGAGACATACTGCTCAATAGGCACAAGAAAATATCATGACGACTTTGCCCCACTAAGTACATTTCAGTCCCACTCTGAAGCGTATGTAATAACTTCTCTTGGATCACTCTTTTTCTTATCCTCTGGAGATCTAATGCCACTTGGTTCCTGTCTTTTTGCCTTAATTGGGCCACTACTCGCTAGATTTCCAATAGCTTCATTTGATGGTTGGTCCAAGTCCTTGTACCCATTTCTGTCTCTTTTTACACCATTTCGAGAGGATGAATTCGTCTCCATGAGCTTTTTCCGCAAGTCATAATGGCCATCATTAGGTTTCTCATTGAGCTTAACTGAACCTTTCCCTTCACTCCTCCTCCTAACACCTCCCACATTTTGACTACGGCAACTGCTGACATTCCTGTTTTCCCTGTCTCTTCCAACATCTCTGTTATGGTCAGAATCTTTACCAGTATCATTACTATCATTCAACTTCTTCCTAACGCCATATCCACTATTGTGCGGTTCACCACCCCCTTTTGTTTGATGTGAACCTCTCCTTTCATCCACTCCAGGACTGCTGTCTGTACTCCGACTACCATAGCTGTTGACATTACGACGATCCCTCCCCCTCCCACCATCTCTGCTTCCATCGGACTCTTTGCTTCCTTGACTAGTCTCCCTCCCTCGCTCAGGAACTCGACTTTGGTCAAGATCTGGACCTCGGTTCTTTTCAGCAAGAACACTATTTCTGCCCATGTTAAAGATTCGAACTTTTTCCTCCTCCCAATCTATTCTACTCTCAGGGTCTCTGGCTCTGTCATAACCCCTTTCTCGTTCACTCCTCATCCATTCCCTTTCACCATCATAGTCCCTGTTCCTCTTCTCGCGTTCGTGGCTCCTTTCTCTACTTCTCCTTCTGTCATGTTCCCTACTCCCATCTCGGCTTCTCCTCCGATCACGGTCCCAGCTTCTATCCCTCTTCCTCACCCTGCTTCTTCCCCTCACGACTTTTCCTCCCCTTATCCTTTCACGAGCTCTGCTCCTGTCCAAGGAGCGATCCCAACTTCTGTCTCTCACACGATCTTCACTCCTCCCCCGACTCCGGTCCCTGCCATAGTCCCTGCTCTTATCCCTTCCCCTGGGAGGGCCTCTCTCTGGTTCACCGTTTCTCTCCCTGGGTGCATCTTCTCTGCTCTGTCTGGCCACCACTGTCTCTCTGCCACTGGGATCCCAATACTCCCTATCTCGCAGACCTTCATTAGCATCCCACCCTTTCTGGGAGTGAGGGGCTCTTGAGGCTCCCCCAGTGGCATGTCTCCTTCTACCCCCATACGGGTTCGGCTCGATCACACGCTCTCTATCCCAAGAACGACGATTACTTGGTTCCTCATCTGTCATTCTACCACAAGATGAAAGTCTTGTGGGACTTCTTATGCCACTAGAAGGACTGTGTGATGAGCGAGGTGAAGTTATGCAATCTTTGCTACCGTGAAAATTTTCTCCTTTTCTGCTATGGTCTCTCTCTTTCGAATAAATACTGCTGGCACTATTTGTTTTAGGTTTCCTCGCTGTACCTTCACCATCTGACTCATCAGGAGAAAAGACCTCAGAGCCATGTGTATGACAATTTGCTGTCTCTTCATAAGCAGTGATGCCAAATGAAGAAGAATACTCTTTCACTATGTCCCTAATCATCTTCTCACCTCCATCATCAGTTGCTTTTTCGTTTACCTCATTAAATTTGTCTTCATTGGTTCTTTTCACAACCTGCCTACCATTCTTCTTGAATTCACAGCCTGAACCAGCCTGGGTTATATTCTTACCTGCAGTATCATCATACCGAAGCACTTTAAGATCATCTGAATTTGTTAGACCGCATGAGCCAGTTTGGATTCCCAGCCTGCACTCTTTAGACTCAACCCCATTATCATCTACAACATTTTCATGTTCAATGTCCTGATCTCTTGATGCTGACACACCTTCCACACATCTACGCTTCTGAACACGAGGATCGTCTTGTTTGAATTCCACTGCTAGCAACTGTGGCTGCCGCAAGGTTTCCCGATCAGCTGCAACTGTTTCTTCATGAAGCCTTTTCACGCCTCTTTCTGTTCGTGTGGGTATTGATGGATTGGTAACTGAGATAGTTGCCACGGTACTTGCCGCAGGAGTTGCTGTGGTAGTTGCTGCAGGAATTGTTGTGGTAGCAGCTGTTGCAGCAGTTGTTGTGGTAGTAGCTGCAGCAGTTGTGGTAGTAGCTGCAGCAGTTGTGGTAGTTGCTGCAGGAGCTGCAGTGGTAGTTGCTGCAGGAGTTGTCACGGCAGTTGCTGTGGTAGTCACTGCGGTAGTTGCTGTAGTTGATGTTGCCACAGCTGGAGAAAGTGAGGGTTTAATCACTCTTATAACTCGACGTCTTCCAAACCCACAGTCCTCACTAGACATGTGAACTGATATTTTATCCTTTATTGGGGACGTAATTTCCACCTATAAAACAGAAAAATAATACAGAAAATTAAAAGATATAAAATTTAAAGTTACTCTGGAAAACAATCAAACAAAATTTGATATCGAATGAATTGCACCTCTTCAAAGCTTGTCATTCACTGTACATACAGAGAATTAGGTTAAATAGCTTGCATTCACCAGAGTGTGCGATCACAGAATAAAATCCTCAATTATGTTGAAATTATACCCTTATTATTTACAATAAAAGAGTAGCAGCTTTCTAAAAAACCACACCATTAACAATATTCAGTTGAAAATAAATACCAGCGCTGTTGCTAAAGGCTTGCTAAAGAGAAAATAACCTATTGGAAGTGAAAATTGCATGACAAGAGATATACCACAGAAGATTTTTGAAAAAAGGTACACAAATCCCAAGTGAAAGGCATCAAACATTCCAATAAATTTCCCCTACGCAATGGTCTCTTAACTTGACTAGAACATAAATATATTTACATTGCACACCGGAAGTACTAAAATATTACATAAAAATGACCTTGTGACACATCAATATGCAATTATAGGAAGCTCATTGGCAGTGAAAACTATATATTCACTGATAGGTCATGAATTTTTCCCATTACCTCACTTCATGCTTTTATAATAGCAGCTATTTCACAGCGCATACTAATCAAAGCCAATATAATTTTTTTTATTCTATTGCTTTGATAACGGTGAATTCCTCAATTTCTCAGATAATTGATATTGACATTGGAAAATCACTATCATTGTGAAGCAAAGAGAACTATTCAACATCAAGAGTTGACGTGGAATATGAAATGATTTCAATAAAATTTACAAGAAGAAGCAAAAAAAGGATTAATGAATATTTTTTGATACTTCAGCATGAGTTGATGGTGTGATTCCATATTATGGAGTTTCATTTATGAGATTTAAGAGCAAAATGCAACAGCACATGAAATGCATCAGTGCACGTCACACTCATCCTAAGATTGACTACCAAGGATTTAGAACAAGTTGATGATGTGGAATGAAGTCAGTGAGTAGTTTTTATGTCTACAATGAAACGATAATATAATCAAATTTTCCCAATGCCCGATGGAGAAAAGCTTAGAGCTGGAACTCGAGAAAAATGGCACTGATAAAGATGGAGAAATTAGGTGAAAGGAAAGCATAAAATATACAATATTTATGCAGATGTAACTTTAAGTGAAAATAAAAATTTTCCCAGCAATGAAAGAAATGACAGTTTTTTGGCTGGACTAGTGTGTAGAAGACACATTCGGCTGTAAATAAAAAAATTATTATGACACCATAATTTGGCATATTATGACAGACATTTTCAGGCAAAATATTAGGCAGGATCACATTTTAAAAACTTTAAGTGAACAAGGCAGTTTCCAATGCAATAATGTTGAGTCCATTAACGTAAAGGTACTAGCCAGAAGAAAATGGATACATGTTAACTATCTTTGAACATATTCTCATCAACAACTAATGAAGTAAAGAGAAAAACTTTTCCAAAACATACTTTATGACATATCTGCTCAGTGTCATGATTATAGCATGATATAGATAATTCAAAAATGAATTAGAGTGGGAACTTAATACATATAAATGAGAAAAAAAATTATTTAAAAGAAACTCTGACCCACATATAGCGTCTGAAATTTATTTATACACGGATGAAACACAAGAAAAACTCACATTTTTGTTATTATTTAAGCAGCCCGGCGATTTTCCGCTCCCGGGAACTCTCTCTTGGGTTTTGTTGGTTACTTTAAGATCATTTTTCACTACATCATTAACAGATTTGGCAGAGCTGTTCACAGTCGTCTCTTTCTCCGTTTCTTTGGCAGCTTCCGTGACTTTGACAGGGCTAACGGTCACTGGCTTCCTGTCCTTCGTTTTCCCAGGTTTGGAGTCATCAGAGTGATGGTTACGTTTATTTTCCTGAACCATAACCTCATTACTCACAGATGAGGTACACTGCACCACTGAGGATTCTGTTTTCTTCACCTCTTTGAGTGACTTGCCATCTTTGGCACAATCAGTATTAGAACCACTGTCAATATTAATAACTTCATGGGTTGAGCACACTTCGCCATTGAGCATAGTTTTACCTTTTTCGGGGCTACCCGAAGAAAGACCTGTAATCTGATTATATTCTTCGGCAGATGGAGTTATCCTTCCATCATTCACATCTTCGGATTTTCCCTTTCCATCAAGTACCTTCTTTAAGCCTCCATTTCTGACTTTTTTGGTAGGTGTTAGCTGTTTTCTACTAGGCTTCTTTGTTCTATTCTTGACATTACTAGGTTTGAAATCTTGCATTCCACGACGGAAGAGCAAATCGTCTCTCCTGAAAAACACATAAATCATGTTAACCTATGTATAGCAAGCACTGAAAGTTAACAAAAAGCCAAAAGATCTTTTACACTATTACTTACTCTCGCCTTAGCTGGGCAATAATTTCTTCCTTTCGCTCAATTTCACGCTGTGCAGTTTTATATAGACACGAGATGTTTTTTCCAAGAGCTCTGACTTTAGCAGATAGCTTTTCATTTTCTTTTTTCATCTCTTCTAACTTGGCGGCAAGAACTTCGACTTTGTTTTGGAGCTCTGCCTTATCTAGCTCAAGCTTTAAAAGGAAATAATTATGATGAGTAAGTATTTAACATGAATAAATGAAGAAAATCCATAGGATAATTCCACACTGTAGGCGGAGCAGAATTTACATTACCTTCTTAAATGCCTCATCAAATTGGAAGTTTGGCAAATCACCATATATATCTGTTTCTCCATCATCACAATTAGAACTCATGTTGACAATTCTGCTAAGATCAATTTATAAAATAAAGTTCATTCCTCCCAACAAGAGATCATTTCCGACTTTTGATTAAACTATGGTACAAAATGAAAACCATTCTCTGGATTCACAACATACTGAAACACATTTACAGGTGGTGAACCACCTATGCTACTTCCAGCCATTTGGAGCTCATAATCTACCGTACCGAATCACTGCACTTATAAATTAAATGTTCAACCAGATAAGATAAAATAATATACAATGCCTAAAACAATCACTGTATCCGCCAAAACTAAACACTTCTCAAAAAGTTTACCACTTCGCTATCCGAACGTCAATTATTTTCATTGCGCCATCTTCGCGCCATGAAGATTCGATAGATCGATACGATCGAATTATGTTTGAATCTCGATAGGAGGGAATATAAAATTCCATTCGGCGATTTAGGGAGACCTAGCTATGCAGGCACCGTGTTCGCAGCCTTAACATTGCATCTTGAATCGCAATAGAGTATTTCTTTAGATTATTATAGCAATGAACCGGTTAATTTAGGTTCCTATAGTATTTCGCGCACTAGCCTAATCTGTCTCCCCTTCCAAATTGAACTTCCCCCTAATATTCATAAGAAGGCCTAATCGCTTTCATTGTATCTAATCTTATTACTTCCCTTCCTTTCCCACTTGTCAAGCAGCCTTTCCTCTTCATCATCCCGTCATAATTAGCAACTATTCCCCGCTGAAGAACCCGGAAATTAGCAGTCATCGTGAACAAAGCCGCGGAAACCTACGCACGAATTTAACCTATCCCCGTTTAATGCACGCTCCATCCAGATATTTTGTCTTTTCCGTATCTCATCTAGTAGAGTTTCCTCTCCTCGTCCACCAAGTCGAGCATTTCGTCTGATTAACCTTCTCAATTCTCCTCCATGCTGACAGTCTTTATTCGTCCTTCTCCTTCCTAAGGGTTCATGTTTTGCGCCATCAATCGCTGGACTCCTGATTACATTCTTCTGTAAGACTTTTCTTAAAACTCTTACATTATGAATCTTTCATCTACTCTATTTCCTACTTATGGAGGTCTTATTTCCTGACGCATATCTATTTCTGATGACCTTTTAGTAATGCCCATTTTCCTCTTTTTTTCAGGCTACTATGAAATGTATTTAATCAATGTGTCAGATCCAAAATAGTTCTCTAATGAAGGCTGCGACTACCTCCATTTCCGTATACTTGAGTAACTTTATCGTTGATACTCATGCCATTATTTTACATTTCACATTTAAATCAAAGTATTTTGGCTTCCTTTTTGCGGATATCCCTCAGAAACCATTAAAAATCGTGCTAAATCCACTTTCTTCAGGAAAATTATTGCCGTATATCCCCATAGCAGGCAAATAATCCTTCACGTCTAGTGCACGTTGATACTGGCTGCCCAGATGGAGTGCAAGGTGAGTAGTTAACCATACGAGGCTTTAGAGAGCCCGGTAAATATTAGGGTGGTTTCCTTTTATTTTTTTATTGCCTAAATCGAAAGATTATTACTCCTGGAGTACGTATTTCACGCTTTTAGATTTTTAAATGACGATATCTATTTTTCGCGATTAAATGAAAAGTGAAAATTTTCAAGCGTGCGAAAACGCGACGCGTAAGTATGAATGCCGGGAAATCTCTCCGTACGTCGTATTTCTGGTTCCCCCTCCCGCCCGGTGAGGTGACCTTGAGGCGAGGCTTAGCGCTGATACGTCGCAGGCTGCTAGCGGGTAGCTGAGTACCCTGCTGGCTGGTAGCGCTTGGCTTAAATAAGGATTATTAATACCTTATCAAACGAAGAAAACTTTCCGACCTTAGCCAGTTTTAATAAGTGATTATTAAGACATGTTTCCCTGAGCTCTGCGCCTCATGCATGCATTGGTAACCTCAGACGATGTATAACTCCTATCTTCTCGTATAGAAACTAGGTCCCTGTGACGTCACGTGGAGTGGCATCGCATGGGCGCCAATCTGGCCCTTTTCAAATGAGGATAAAAATGGACCATTGCCATTCGTCTAAACCGGCATTTCTAAAACGAAATAATTTGTATATTATGAATACACTAATGGTGGGTAACGAATCGCAATTATTGCCTTTTGTTTTCTTTGATGAAGGAAACTACCCTTTTGTGTTATTAAAATTGAGATCAGTGATGAGGGTTAGGGCCCCAAGGAGAACACTGCCTTAAGGGACTAAATATGTCATGGCTGCAATATTTTGAAACACTTTTTGACCATCTCACCATAAAAAATTAACAGAATTTTTCTTATATTAAGGTAAAAAAAAGTGTGGCAGTGGTGGTATTGTCTTTTGTTCTGGCAGTAACAATAAGTACAATTAAAAATCAATCACTTGGCTGTGACTATTGACATCTAGGCCCATGTCTGAAGTTTTTACTTTATTCAAGTAATTTACGCCTTTATTAGAATTACAGCGTATGTGACGTTTTTGTATCTATTTACATGAGAATCACGCATGAAAAAAGGAATATTTCGAAGCTCATGTTGAATTTTCCCCAGCCAAAAAGACTAATCTCTGAAATGTCAAGGGGTTCCCGGATAGTGCGTAGAAATTATCATCACATTCAACAGCAAAAATTCCAAGATTTTTCTAGGTTTAAAATTTAGCGACGGCATTTTAAATGAACTGTTCATTTTCGTATTTATTAGCTATTATTAGCTTCCTCCTCGTGCGTGACCTCTTCTCTTCCTATTTAAATAGCGGTGGATATTCTTTTTTTGTAGAAATAGATTTTATGCGATCACGAGTTCATTGTAATGAGTAACGGAAGGCACATTTTCTATTCCTGAAGAAGGTTATCTTAAGGTCAACGTCTCAATATTCCAAATCTTACCCACGGATATTGATTGGCGTTTTGTCTAATGCTTTCCAGTAGCAATTGCGATTCTTATATTTCATGGGTATCGATGATTTTCACTGTTAATTTTCATAAGCGGCTAGAATTAACCTTCTTAACTCAGGGCTGAAGATGGAGCAGACTCGGTCCTCGATATGTCGGGAGGAATGTCAACAATTACTCGGTGGAAAACACGAGTTCCCTTCCAATTCTGGTAAATCTTGTTTTACTTTTCAGGTAAATGTATACGTATTTAATATCACATCCAGGAATTTTGATCGAAATTCAGAGTTATGACGAAATTAAAAATATTAAAGAGATTGTTAATAAATAACCTATCATCTTCATAAGACCTGAAAAGAGTATGAAACATTCTTAATATGTAGATACGCTTACTCCGACATTTGCGGACAAAAGTTGTCTTTTACACATTCTTGCCTAAATCCTACATCCATATATGTTTAATTGTATGTAAAATGTATTACTCAATTTGATGCCGAAATTCTTGATTCATTATTCTGTATAAATTTTTAAACTTGGATAATAAATACTATTTCACCTCAATAATTAATTATTGTTAATAAAAGGATACTATGATTGATAGAAACTTACCTTTTTTCTTGGGAATTCAAAGGCAATAGTATAATAATTTTGCTGTTAGATTGGTATCTACCAGGGATTTGTATCTTTCACAATGTTTTCGATCTTTTCAGCGTTGATTTGTCACAAATGAAACGCGTGACATATTACTTTGATAATCGATTGATAAGGGCATAAGGAATATAGATTTAAACATATTCCTATGCAATGCAGATGGAAAGAATAATAGTATGAAAGTTGGCATTTTGCAAATTGCATAATGCGTAATACTAAATGTCACATGGATGTTTGGCATTCTTATAAAATATCCATGTCGTAAAAGTTAGACATGTAGCCAGTGACCCTACATTTCATCATTTAGAGGATAATTCATACAACTTATTGGACAACTTATTATAAATAAATAATGAAAAATACTTAAAGCGCTCGCAAAAATACCTTAAACATTCAATAGACTAAAATTAAAGCCTGAAGATGATCGTTGAAGCTAGCTAAGTCTCGCAAAAGATTTTCGTTTTTTTTCCTGGTTAAGTTAGACGTGCGGCATCTAAATTTAGCGGTAACATTTTTTTACTGGATTTGATGCCCGTAAAACGGAATCTAATAGTTCGGCCTGGATATCAGTCGACAGAAGTACATACATTTATATAAAAAAAATTGAACAGAAAAAAATCTACAAATAGGTCATATATTTTAATCCTTAGAAGTTTTCCTGACGAACCACAAGAGTTGACAGGATGATGTCAGGACAGCTATGATGAATTTACACGCCTTATTTGCTTACATGTCAAGCTAGAATATTTGGTTGCGAGCTTCTTAAAAAGAAATATATCGTCAAAGTGGATCGTCATATCCCAATAAAATATTGAAATAAAATTGGCTGGAAATAAAGTAATAAAACTTTATAAGGTTCACAATTATTTTAATATGGGCACGACCCGGGTTTCGTAACGTGGTTACATCTTCAGGTGACGTGTGACCAGTGACGTGAAATATTTGATACACTACCAGTGACGTGCGGTCTGGGAGACCGCAATAAAACAAAAATTCGTAAAACGTTGCAAAGTCATTTTTATTGCTTAGTTTAATGTTTCATTGACTTCTCAAATATTGTGAAACTTATATTTAATATTAGGCATTCCCAATACGAAATAAATTTTTTAGTAAAAATTGTTACTTGAAACAGGAACAAAAAACTGATAGCAAAAACACTTGAGGTACTATTTTTACTATAGTACTTTTTTAATTAAGTACTTAATTATCCACGCTATGAAACTATAAACGCTTCCTTATAAATTGTTAATTATTTTTATTATTATTATTCTTGAAAAATCACTTGGAATTGTTTTGACAACTTTTTGAATCATTTCCACCAGCATTACGTTAATTGGATTTCCAATTTAGTGACGTGAGGTCCCACAGACCGCTACTCAAATTCAGTTGCAAGTTTTCAGAAATAAATAATAAGAACGTTATATTTTAGGAGTGCTGTGTCCTTATTATTCAAAATTATGACGCTCACGAGAATTATGGATATTTTGAAATTGCAATTTTGAAAATATTCATAATGTTAGAAACGCAGCGGTCTCTCAGACCGCACGTCACCGGTTAAGGTTTAAATATGTAATAGTGAACCTTAAAAAGTTTTATTTCTTTATTTCCAATCTGGAGAGGTCTCACAAAGTAAAGCCTGAAGTTATCAGTTATAAAATTTGCTGTTCTATTTATATATTTAAATTTTATTCAACGAGTCAATATTTTCCAAATCGTCAGGAATTACCTGTGCAGTCGAGGTGATGATGCAGAGCAAGGAAAAGTATATTCGTAAAATAAATGTTACATGTAATAACACTCCAAAGTATTTCATTCAAGTATTACAACTGTATAGCTCAAAGTATCAGCATCCGCCATTAGATTTTCCACCATATTTCAGGTGAATTTGAGCAATTGTATGATTTTTTCGGTATATCATAGTGATGAGAGTCATTCTATTCGATTTTTAATATCAAAAATTTATTTAAGTATACCGGGACTAGCCACGGTGATAACTTTTTACGGAGTCACCCGCAATGCACAAATTGTGCGAAAAATCCACAGTTGAAAAATCATTCGCCCGGTCAAGGCGAACGATTTTTCCTCAGTGGATTTTTCGCACTATCAAAACTTTAATCGAAAACAAGTAGATATCAGTGGTCGTAGCTGAGAAATACTTTTCGGTACGCAGTTGTACGCTATTATTATTTGTTAATTGATAAAAAGCTGTTATTAAAAATAAAATACAAAACCGAACGTTATGAGAGCAGTTTTTATCAAATGACTGAGGTGGTGTTGATTTTGATAGAAAGTTTGTCAATTATCGCTCAATTTCGACGCAGGTTACTCCGCGAGGTCCGTTTTGATATATATTTTAAAGGAAAACATAATGCTTATGAATACTGCTATTGGGTATAAATGCAACATATAGAAATTAAAGGAGTGAAATTGGCAATTAAGAGCGTATGCCAAGTAAAACATGTGGGCCTCATGAAAGGTTCATCGTCGAGTTGTTCTTCCACGCATGAGTCAATTGTGTTTCGTGGGGTGGTAATTATGTCGGTGTTCTTTGGGAATTCGAGCTTTAAAATTGAATCTTTTTTATTGATCGTTTCAGATTTTTCTAATAATTTGTGTTAATTTGTTTGTCTAAAATGCAAGGAAAGCAAGCGTCTATTTTATTGATTAAAACCCTTATCCTAAAGGCACCTCAATGGGCCGGTTCAGAAAAGGTCTTACGCTCCGAAATGCAGTACAGCCTAAATTTTTAAAATTATAAAGCCAATTTTATGTCATCCTGACTGCAACTTAATCTCTGGAAATGTACTAGAAATAACAAAAAGTTTTAGGTTTGATTTACAGGTCTCGGGAAATTGCGTAGGTAATTATTTTCGTGGAGATGTGCTAATATAAATTATATGTCGAATGTTTTCGTACTCTCTATCTTTAGGATAAGATTTGATGTCTATTTGGGTCTTCTTAGCCCACTCCAATGCACTTTTAGTTTTATTTTATTGGAAAGAATCGCTTTCATTTTTCCCCGGGCTGGGATAACCGAATGGTTATTGATTTTTAAATGAATAACTCCATACATTATATAAATGTCTGTCGGTAAGCGATTTACTATTATCACATAATATGTTTCCCAGACCACTTTGATAATTAATAAATAGGTATTAATGTACAGCAAAAGCATTAATTTTAAAACGGAGGAAAAATATTTCTGAATAAGCATTTACATAAAGGAGTACAGAAACCTCTACCTGATGGCTCGGCTATAAGGTGTGGAATTAATTCAACATCCATGCCTTGCTTAGCATAACAAGGAGCGCTATTTTTCTTTTCTCGTGACGGAGGCTGGAAGCAGGACAAAATAAGTGATAACAGATCGCGCCACCGTTCCGAAATCAAACTCGCCGCGGTCAACACAAAAGTATCGGGCATGCGAGCGGGTTCTTCGGGGAAACGTGACGTCACGACTTTGGAACGCCGATCGGGAGTTGGGGCATGCGCAGTGGAGTTCTGCCGCTCTCGGACCAGTCCTCAACCCTCACCCTCCCCCTCCCTTCGCTCACCCCCCTTTCCGTACCTTCGCGGGTGCCCGTTGGTTGGCTTGCGTGAGTTGCCTCTCGTGAGCTGTTAGGGACGGTGAAACGTGTACGGTCGTCTACTTGCCTCTCAAAAGAGGTCGGTACGGGTTTTTCTTTCACGTATGTGTTTGTTGTGTTTCGTCGGATGGATAACACTCGAAGGATATTGCTCAATGTAGTGCGACGATCGCGTCTTCGTGTGTGATATCTACGTATATTTATTTGTTTATAAATTGCCGACATAAGTTTTAGTGCTGCACCTGAGTTTTTTTAAATCTTGGAGGTGGAAGTGGTTGCGTGGATGTGCTATCTCAGTTCTTGGTTTTATTCTGTGAGTTAACGTTGACCTGAGGGCAGCTGAAGGTGTACAACCTGCAGAAACAGCAACGGTAAGTCTTGAAAAGTACTCCGTTCCGTCAGGGGCATGTCGAGGTGCTAGAAAAACGGGGTTGTTTGTCTTGTGTGAACGATTATTGAAGTAGTGCACTATTTTTAACACTTGTTTATGTTGTTTCAAGAATATTTATTGTCAACATTGACGGATATTTTAGAATTATCTTGCGTTGTGAACTGAATGTCTCCCAGGTAACGTGCCGTTGTCCGGTTTTTTAGAAAGTTTCGTGCCTGCCGTTGAAATCTCGGAGGGGCTCGCCTGGCGACGTCCTTCCTTAGGCGCTCAGGGAGTTAAGATGGCGACGGACAGGTACTATAGTCATGCAGACACCTTGGGAACAGGTGCGCTTATTAGTATAACCAGTTTGGGAGCAAACAAGAGGTTTGGTCTTCGGTTCAGTTCAAGATTTTGGGTTCATGTTGGTTAATCGGGACCTCTATGAGCGTTAAACGTGTTGTTTAATTGAGTTTAATAGCCTTTCTCGGCCTTTATTTTCCTCACTATTGCCCTTCGACTTGAGGATGCGAAATTGAATAATTTCTGCGCGTGATAACCATGAAATTCGTACATTCTTGACTTTTCGTGTCAGCAAACGCTCTATTTGAGCTCTTTTAACCATTAAGTGCGTATTCCTGTCAATGAGGGACGACTGTATGAAATCATCTGTTGTAATTTTGAAGGTCATGCCGTAAAATTTTGGTTCCCAATAAGAGAACATCTTAGCAATAGCCTTGCAACCAAATACAAAGAAATTGGCTTGTTTTGATATTGCGATGATAAGTTTCGGTGAATTTCTGTATTACGGCGTAATGAAACTTAGTCGGACATGACCTTATTTTTTGCAATGACTTACTGATTGTACTGCAGTAGGTATTCGTTACAATTGGTGTCGTGTTTTCCCTCGGCTAATCGAGTGGTGGATTGAAATTTATGCCTAAAGCGTTCCTGCTTAAATAGTTTTAGGACTCGGTTTGCCCCACTGTTTAATTAGATAGTGGTTCCCTTTCATTACAGTGCCTTGTTATACGTTATTAGTTTATTTTATAATTTTAGACTGCACAAATGAGATGCTACGTTCAATCCTTGTTATAGTGATTGGTGCCGGTAGGTGTGCACCTTTGTTTTCGTACTTTTTCTTGTTTTAAGTTAAATTTTGGCTCGGTTGCATAACTTTTCAGGGTTAAGTATAGATTCGGATAATCTATTCTGCAGTCCATATGATTTCGGCGGACTGGTTTGTCCTTCAGGTGCATCCTTTGGCGTGTTCATGTTCTACATGGGTATGATGTGTATGCCTGGCTAGCCATTTTCTTAGCTAAGGCTGACGTTAACTCGTGTGCAGATGATAGAAAAGGGAAATTTTCATGTAAACATTGGTATAACATTTAAAAAAATAATTTTTTTTCGGTATATGGGTTCGTCATCCCCGTAGATCAGACGTGTTGAGAGACTGATGAGTCCTGAGTTGGTCTTTTGGCATTGTTCTCGTTAATGAAGATAGTGGCAATATAGAAGTTTTAGCCCATATTTATAAAGTAGCCGTTGATATATATTTGTACGGTTGAATGGCAGAATTTGGCGCTAACAGCGGTATTTTATACGCATCAGGTTTTCTGACTATCGTTAGTAGGGGAATGGTTTCTTGCTCGTTATGTTTTTTTATTTAATTCTCTGAGAGCAATACCGGATTAGAAATATTTGTCTCGTGATATCGTACGTCTGCGGTCCATGGAAATGTTGGCTCTCTAAAATTTCGCAGTCTGTCGTTGACATGTATTTTATGGGATGTTCGCTCACAGCTATTGCAGTCCCCAGCTAAGCGCTCTGTGACGTCCTACCTTCTGCTCGGCTATTATTTTGTGCAAGTGATTTCATAGGCCCTGTTTTTGTGACCTTCAAAATTGGAAGTTAATTTTCATTAAGGATGTGATGATTCATATGAGAGAAAAATAATCATGTGAGACTAAATATTTGTTGTTTTGTTAATAATCCGACACCAATACCAACCAACAGCTACCAGTTTTAGTTTCACGGAAAATCTGAATGAAGTTAGGAAGAACATGGAAAAATTGTTTGACATTCATGACATTGACGTCATAAGTAAATGATAAAGGTTCCTTCAATTTTGTTATGCTCAATATATGAGAACTTATGCGATGCGTCCGTTGATTGACAGGAATAATGAATACATTACCCACCTATATATCGTCATGTACACCATTCTGACAGTTTTTGAGTGCCATTTATGCATAAGATCATTCTAAATGAATAATACTTGATGCTTTCCTCTTTGATGGGATATTTAGTTGTAGTGTCAGTTGGACGATTTATGTTGCAGAGATTCTTGGCTGAATATAGCGAATATACTTTGAGGAAGGGATCCAAGATCTTTTATGCTTTCCCCGAGTTTCAAGAATCAGTATTAAAGTTAAATGTAGTGAATACTTGGAAAGCTTTTCTTTCGCTCGTAACTTCGGGAATAAATAGCTACATCCCCAGTAAAATAGTAAAAGAAGGCAGCGAACCGAGATGGTACGACGCGGAAGTGAGAAAATCATTGAGGCGACAGAGAGCGTGTCATGCTAAAATGAAAAAAGTCAGCACGGATTTATCCGCTAATGAACGCGAGCTAATAATTAAAAAATATAGGATGACTAAAGCCGCCACGAAGGAAGCGTTCAGGAATGCGTTCACGAATTTTAAAAGAAAAACACTAGTAGAGCAGTTACAGGATAACCCAAAAGCATTTTGGTCATATGTTAGGGAAGTTCAAGGTAAACGATCTACCGTATGTTCGCTGAGAAACGACAATGGAGATGTGTTGACAAGAAGTTACGATAAAGCCAATTTATTAAATTCCTACTTTAAGAGCGTGTTCACGGAGCCTTCCGAAAACTCACCCGGGACCGATGACAATCCCTGTATTCATAAGATGCCAGCTATTGACATTAGTACGCTCGGAATAGAAAATATATTGAAATCGCTTAGTCCAAATAAATCACCTGGTCCAGACGAAATCCCTTCTCGCGTATATAAAGAACTAGCCTCAGAACTTGCCCCCTACTTGCAGTTAATATTCAGTAAATCCATCAAGCAACACGAAGTACCTAATGACTGGAAAATCGCTAATGTAACGCCTATATTTAAAAGTGGAGACAAGGAACAGCCATCTAATTACAGGCCGATATCTTTAACGTCCATCTCTTGCAAAGTCATTGAACACATCGTAGTCAGCTCGGTAATGAAACACCTAGACGCGCAAAACTTATTAATGGGAAATCAACATGGATTCAGGAAAAGCAGATCGTGCGAAACTCAGTTAGCGCTTTTCGCCCACGATATTTTAGTCTCCGGGGAAGACAACATTCCAGTAGACGCGATTTTTCTTGATTTCAAAAAGGCATTTGATAAAGTACCCCACGGAAAGTTAATATTAAAACTGAAATCTTATGGTCTAGACGAAGATGTCATTTCCTGGATTAGAGAATTTTTGAGCGACCGCGTCCAAAGAGTAGTATTAGACGGTGCAGTCTCCAATGAGGTTAGAGTGACTTCTGGCGTTCCTCAGGGTAGTGTCATTGGCCCACTCCTATTCCTTCTTTATATAAACGACATTGGCGAAGTAGTGCAGAGTAAGTTACGATTATTTGCAGACGACGCTGTAGTTTACAGAGAAATTCGTTCCAGCAAAGATATAGATGAACTAACGAATGACCTTGCTGCTATCCAAGCTTGGTGCGATGCTTGGCAGTTAGAATTAAATTTGGAAAAATGCGTCGTAATGAATTTCTGGAAGAAGAATAACTCCCTACAGCGTAACTATGTCATTCGGGGCGCGCAGTTAAAGGCAGTTGAATCTGTGAAATATCTAGGGGTTAGACTCAATAATGATCTATCGTGGAATAAACATATTCGAGAAATAACCGGTCAAGCTAATCGTAAAATGGGTTTTGTCAAAAGAATATTAGGAAAGTGCGACGACAAAGTGAGAGAAATTAGCTACTTTTCCCTCGTTAGACCACATTTGGAATACGCTGCCAGTGTTTGGGACCCTCATGAAAAAGGCTTAATAACAGAGTTAGAACGCGTGCAAAGAAGAGCTGCCAGGTATGTGAAAGGTCGTTACGATAGTCTTGTTAGTGTAACTGACCTCTTACATAAACTCGGATGGGAATCTCTGTCGGACCGTAGATTGAAAAATAGACTAAACCTTTTGGATAAATTCAAGAGCAGTGTCTTTTCTGACGAAGTTAACCATATCTTGCGGACGCCAACGTACTACGGAAGATCAGATCATATAAATAAAATAAGAGAGATAGATTGCAGAACAGACAGATTCCGAATGTCATTTTTTCCACGATCAATAAGAGATTATAACGGCAGCAATAGAACGCGTAAATAGATTGCATGACTTGTAGTGTAGCCTACTAACCTATGTAAAACTTACTGCATGTTTCTGAATTTCTATTCTATATTCTATTTCTAACAGCATATAGTAGTATAGTTTGTTATTATACGGGACGTTTCTTGGACGGTGTGGTGTGCATGTGGGAGTCCAAATGCATGCTGCATGCTGGTGATTGATCACCCCCTGCCAAACACCCTTGAGGTGGCTCGCAGGGTAATTTGTAGATGTAGATGTAGAAGAATGAAAAACGTCCGTTAAATGCATGATTCCTATCAGACTGGAAATTCGGGGTGTTTTTGGCTGGGTCAGGTATATCCGAAAGGGGCATGTCTTGTGCCGCGTCAGCGTTGCCGGTTTTTCATGGCTTGTGAATGCAGCATTGGAGGAGCGCGGATTCTTCGCCCCGTGGGCTTCTTCTCTTTGCCGGCCGAGAAGTGGTGGTGGAGTCGCTTCCTCTCGGGTCGTTCCACTGGAATTAAAAAGAACGCAAAAACGTCTTTCGTCTCGGTGAGACGGCAGTGGACTTGAGTAGAGGTCAGCGTTGTCTTCAGTTGCTGCCTCCCGCGTCTGCATGGCCATGTTTATTTTTAGGATAATAATTTTTATGATTTGGGCGTTGTGATCTATCCAATGTCATCCCATTTTTTGTACTGCTGGTATTCTTCAGTGACGATATTGGACGTGTAATTATTAGTATTTGACCAAGGCTCGTATATTATAATAATAATGTTTGTTTATCGTTCCAAGCAAATATAAATTTTAAGTAATACATGGCTGCAGGAACTTAGGTACCCCATTGGCGTTAATTCTCCGTTTTGGGGTTACCGACTCGTTCTTCAGTTCAGAGTGCTTTGGTACATATTAATAAAAAATGTTACCATGCTGGAAGTCCTTATAAATGCATCTCATGCCATTCATCTCAGCAAATGTGAAACTTCATTATGAGCGAACAACCACATCTTTACCCTTTTGCAATATCTGTATTCAATTTTTTCGTCATTTATTCTTAGCGTAGTCAGATATACCATATATTTATAGGATAAAATATTCCTCATCTGCTTATTGTTGTTCAGTTTTCCTTCTTATGATTTACCACAGCTTTTATGCGGAAACATCGCGTCCCCTTCATTCAATTTCTGCTAGGCAACTGATAAATACTGTTGGATATGGTGTGTGCGTAGTTATCGGCTGCCCGCTGTCTTTGTGGAGGTATTGTCAACGGCTGGATTCACGATAGTTCGGACTTGCTTCAATTGAAGCCTGCTTCAAATCAAGGCGGATACTTGTAGTGTTGCTCAAAGAAAATTGCACTCTCCTTAGCATATTTGATTTATTATATAAATGCCGGTGATTTGGTTATTCCCCCAGCATTCATTCAAGAGCATGACCGGTTTCATCCACTTAGTCACTATATACACGGAGAATGCACTTGTGTGATATGACGTACGCGCGAATGCGTTGAATGCGAAAATTCATGATCGCGAGATGGCAAAATAGCCCGTAAGTAGTCTAATTTCGTCCATGCATTCAAGCTATCGCACTATAGATCGAGGAAAACTGCAGTTCAGAGTTGAGCAAGTACCATGCCCTATGGGTAATGGTATTGAGGGCATTAACAGATGCGATAAATAAATTGTTTTATGCCTGGTACAATTTCCAGAACCACCTTTTCAAGTACCACCTTAAATGCTGAAATTATTGTGTCCTCTTCTCAAGGTTTTCCAGTTAGTCTTCCCTAGTTAACTGTATTGTGATTGGAGATGGAGCCGTATTATATGGTAGTATTTTTATTATTGTATTCTACCGATTAAGGGTTTCCATGGAGTACCAAAGAAGTAATCTGGAAGCCTCTCTTTCCTTCCAGCACTTCTTTTTTCAATTCACTGTAAGACCTACTCCCTTTCAATCTATCAAAATATCCTATTCTCTTCCTTCCCCTCCTTCGTTTACCTAACATTCTACCCTCTAACACTTTTTTCAACGTCCTCTCCCCGCTAAGTATTCGCTCCATCAAAAAACTTTTGTCTCTTCCGTATCTCATCTAAAAGTTGCCTCTCCTCTCCAACCATGTCCAGCACTTCGTCGTTTCTCCTCCTCTCTGTCCATTTCACTTTCTCCATTCTTCTCCATAACCACATCTCGAATGCCTCCGATCTTCTCTCGCCCTCCTTCCTTAGTGTCCTCGTTTCCGCACCGTAGAGAGCTACACTCAAGATCAAACTCTTCACCAACTTTTCCTTAAACTATTACAGAACGATCCTCTCGGAAGCTACTTTATGGTAGTATACGCAAAGTAAATATACCCTTGGGTGATCAGGTTGGCTGCGCTAGTTGCGTTAAGCTAAGGCAAACATTTCCACTCTCATCTTTGTTATTGTTATGGTAAGTGGAATAAGATAGCATAGGAAACAAATTGATAAAATTTTTGCTAGTTCCCATTTTTCGTGGGTTTAGCGGCCGTAAAATATCTAATCGAAATAGGCAAGTAAACAAAAGTTTTTGCCGGAAACGTAGGAGACGTCATTTGATCTCGGGTTTTGCCATTTCAACCCTGGTAGCATGCGCTGTAGCCATCCGTCGGTATATATTAATTTTGTAGCGTGTCAGTCTGTCTGGATTTTGTGCAGTCGCACTTTAATGTCTGTCTCAGTCGTTCCGAATGCTATTGGGATGGGATTTGGTGCATTCGACGCAGAATATCTGCACGCAGATTTTAGACTTGGTCCCACTTCTGTATCTGCGTTGCGTGAAGTTGCTGGCAATAAAGTGCAAAAAACGGACCAAAAACAGCATATCCAGGAAACGGCAGACATCACCCTGACGGTGGAACTGGCAGATTGGCACTACTAGTGGTTCATATTTAATCTTGAGTTAGTAAGCCAGTCATCGAGGCCTTTGTGGCGTAGCCATCAGTAATGCTTTCATCTGGATCGCCCTCGAGTTCTGTTCGGTTCGGGGAATGCCCGTCGTCGGCTAAAAGAATGTGGGCGTACGGTCGGATGCCGTCGCTTGGGACGACTCATCCGCGGTTAAGTGGAGGACACCTTTCTCGAGCTCCGTCGCGGGAATCGCGAGGTGCAGTCTCCGTATGCTTCTTCCACTCCTAAATCCTCTCTTTCCTCGCTCAGTCCCGTCTTTCGTTTCGACTCTGGGTCATCAGCCGCGTGCCACTTACAACGGCTGCTTCCTCCGGAAACAAACCGCCCTCGTTCCTCGTTGGTTTTTTTTTGTATGCGCGCGCCGTTTCGTCTTATTAGCAGTAAAACCTGATGGTGTCGGTGACCTGACTGCCTGAGGGTGTGTTTGTCTTTGTTTTTCAGGTTCAAGTTCCGTCATCGATTCGGGTGTTAATGGAGTCCTAGTTTATGTGAAATTAATGGTATGACTTGATCGATTTGGTTTTGGTTAATTTTATCCAGCTAGTCTCGGTCTAAGTTCTGAATACGTTGTAATAAAAATGATAGTTTCTTCAATCAAGTATGGCTTCAAAGAGCTATATTTTTATCATGGTTTATGTGGGGTGCGAGGTGACAGTGCGATGGGATGCCGATGCCAGATGCCTGTGGCTTGGTCCGGGGGAGCCTTACCCTCACCCTTGGAAGCCAACATGGGGGTCAAGGAGTGATTGATCAGGATTATCAATTTTTATCTCGCTCCATGTAGCAACCAACAGGGCACTCGTTTCGATGGTTTCCTGAACAGATGAATAGTTTTTCGTCTAATCTGCAAGGGCAATAATAGTACTTCATTAACTAGATAGTACATATTGCTTACACTCAACAAAGCTGAGGACCTTTCCTCATAAAAATGTCGATTTTCTTGAATGTTGCTCGAAGCGAAGTTACTAAAATTAGAGGTCAAAAATGACACACGACTAGTTTGTATAATGTATGAATTACAGATTTTAATGGTGGTAGCCTTATCTTTAAATTATAATTCGTTTTGCGCATAATATTCGGCTTCCACGAGGTTTTTCCTTGTAACTTTCTTCTCTATTACTTTTGTAGCTGAAATGTGGGTTTGAAGTACTTATATATTAATTTTTTTAATGAGGGGATTTGGTTTTTACTCTTTTGGTCTCGAAGTTTCCTTTTATGAGAAGAAATTGCATCATTTGCATACCCTTTTTTGATGCGGAATGCAATTCCCTTCAAGTACCATACACTCACATTGATCACGAAAGATGCATTATGTTTTTGTGTATTTTCATGAGACCTCCTACTTACAATCCATTCCTGAGTGGTGACTACCTTACCCCCTACCGTTTAACCCTCGACCTCTTCAGCAGCTTTTCCACCCCCGACCATCTCTTTGTACTCACGTACGCAAGTACTTCCTTTCCTCACCCCCTCTGTGGTCCCTTCCCCCCCTCCCCCAAACCTCGCCAAAATATCCTCTCATGCTCGAGTGCTGTGATTGGTTGGAGGGCAGCATGAATAAAGAAAAGAGGGCCCTCAGAATTATTCCTTTGATGACTTCGCCGGCGGCGGTGGCCGGTGATTGTGTTCGCGTTTGGTCGCATGGTGTCTAAACGGTTAACTTACGGGGCGTAATATATTAGTGTCCGGTCGGATTATTACGCGCCCCCCCCCCCCCCTACTTTCTCTTTTTAATCGCAGTCCGAGAGCCAGCTGGACGGTCCCTACCCATTCCACCCGCCCTCCGCCTCTTCCATTGTTGTCCCTTTCTGAATGAGGCGAGACCTAGGGCGGGAAGGTTGGTACCCGTGACTCGTATGCAGACTTGACAGTGTACTCTGCTCTGAGGTCTCTCCTGGAGCAAGATCCTTGCGTGTCTAGTCTTTTTGGTTGAACCTCCGCAACAATGAGAAATTGGAGAACGGCTTTCTTGGCGTGTGCCCCAAGTTGAAATGCTCCAAAAAATCTTCATTTATCCCCTTATTTCAGCGGATCCAGTTAAGCTAGGTCTGTCATTTCGAATGACATAATACTTCCGTCTCCGTGGTTCGTGAAAATTTTTGTTTGGTTGAATTTACGTCGTCGATTATGATAGAGGCTCGTGTCGATGAATTGATGCTTAATTATGAAGGATTTAATGTACCAGCCTGTGTGTTATATATGGTTGTGGAAATGTGCAATTACATTTTATTTTAATATCTTGGACTTCCACTAAATTTAGCCCGTGTCGGTTGAGTTTAGCCGTAAACGTATTTCCTCCTGCGCTCCATGGTGTGGTTGTACCGTATAGGGAATAGATTATTCATGTGTCATTTTAAGTTTTCTGACCAATTCTCCAAATTTTCTAGTTTATTCGCTTAATTTGGTGGTTATATTCAAATAGCAATCCAAGTTTTTCATTAAGACATAATTTTTGTTTTAAAGCTTTTGGTGGTTTTGTTTTTCATTCATCCGCTAGTAATTTTTTATTTTGATATTAACGTATGCTATATATGTGCGATTGTTGCCGGCCTCGGTGGCGGCGGGGTTAATCCTCGCCTGCCAAACATGACGTCGCGGGTTCGAGTCCCGCCTGGGTCCCTAATCCTGGGCATGGTTGTTAGTGTACGTTTCATTGTTGAATTTGTTGAATACCCCGATTTAAAATGGCCTATGAGAGCTGTATTCGGAGGTTTGGGTTTAAAATAAATAAATGTGCCAGTACGTTGAATTTGTCTGCACTCATGACCTGTACATTTAGATGGGTGGGTCGTGTGCCTCCTTTTACTTACTCAGTTTTGCCCCCATGTTGTGATGGTTGTGATTTTAACGTTTGCATTCGATGTATTTGTGTTCAATTGCGCTGGAACCGCAGCCCTGTGAATGGTGAGATTTACAATTAATCCTCCCTCAGTCCACTGTCTGCAGCGGTGGGATTCGAACCACACCCTTCGTTCGTGATCCCCGCCATATCCATGCGCTGTATCTATCCTCAGCTTCCCTCGGACACAATAACGCGCAAAGGTAGACGCCCTTTCGCCTTGACTCCCCCTTTCATGGCGGTCATTTGGCTTCCGCAAACGTTTATGCGGGCTATTCGGTTGTTTCCGACTCCCTGCTGTCTCTTATTTTATCCTGGAGGGTTGATTTGCATCCCTTATCAGAACCCCTTTCACATATTAGCGGCTGGAGTTTGGGGAATTTGGTGCAGGGAAGAAAGGGTTGGGGGATGATTTGGGAGGGTTAACAGCCGCCCTCCAGCGTACAATGATCTCGATCCCTTTGACGGCGGAGGGTGGGTTTGGTCAAGGGTGGACGATCGCGCACTGCGGCCGACAATGGGCTTCAACTGGGCCGACTGTCCAGGTGACACTCGTGGTTCCCTTTCTGGGCATGCGTCTGTGGGATTAAAAGGTGGACTTCCAGCTTCTCGTGGCCCGGGCTAACTCCCCTTGTTTCTCTCTCCGGTCCGGAACCCGCCCCTCGTCGTGGTTTCGCCCTGCTCGCCAGAGATGCGTTTCGGGGTGTGTGGAGGGCTTATAAGCGTCGGTTGCGGTAGTCCTTTGGCGGGAAGTCCATTCGCGGGGTGCATTGAGCTGGGGGAGGAGGCATGAGTTTGTGTAGGTCCGTTTTTTGGCCGTCCGGTTGCGATTCATGTTTGTAGGAAGGTCATTCTTGGGTGGCTTCGGAATTTTACTCGCCGTTTTGCATGCTGTGGATGCATTCAGTCCGCGAGAAAATGAATGGATGCCACCTTCGCATGGATTTAACATTTTCCTTGATAGTTTCACTCGCTGATAAATTCTTGTGTTCAGATTTCTAGTCTTAACCAATGATCCTAGGCGGTATTTCCCGAGATAAAAGATGATTACAGTGATAGCTTAGCACGATAGGTTTTTTAAAAATAGGATATTTCCTCTTTGTACTCCAAAATAATACCTGCTTAGGTCATCGATGATTTGGGTTTCGTTTTGCGATGGGTGTATAATATTGCTCCATTAATGGTGAACATTTTTTCTATATGCGTTAAATTGAGGTTACTCGTTACTGGAAGAAGATTATTTGCCATAATCACCTAACGCCTTATCGTAGACCTTTGGAAGCGTGCCTATTAGGTATATTGGTACCAAGGTATGGATTTAAAAAGACAGCTTTTTCCACGTCCATTTTGTATTATGCATGGATTTTCTATATTCCCTGTGAGAAAATGAGCTAACGTGCTTGCCTGAGCTGTAATAGAATCTCATGTGATCTACATTATCTCTCATCGTGTCTTTAACGGTTAGTGTTTTACTTAGTATTACAAGATTTTCATTTATATCGAGCTCCACCCTATAGTTCCTTGGTGATGGTAATAAAATATTTCTCGCTTGATGGTACCACATATGAGTTTGCGGTTAGTGAATCTCACCTTGATTCGGACTGAGACTCATCCAATTTGTACTAAGGAATTTAGTACAAATTTTGGCATCCTAATGATCTTAGGTAACTTCTTTCGAAATGTGGTGAATCTTTCCAAGTCATGTCATCTGCCTAATTGCATACTCGCCGGTCACTTATTAATTTAATGAATATTTTCGCATTTTGTTGCCGCCAAAATGCGATATGACTGGAATGAATGGAAACCGATCCCGAAGTTCTGAGAAGGTGGCTTGATGGTGTTACTGGCTTACACGCATTACCAGCAATCGGGGATTCCAGGTTCGAATCCTGGCTATGACAAATATTTTTCCATGGCGAACTTCATCTTTTGTGTGTATATATTACTATATTCGGGGAACCGAGCAGCGTCGCTTTGATTTGCACTGTGACACTTCTTGCGCCGTTCGGCGTACACTGCCTCATGGTGCGGAGGCTGTCTGTTGCGCGCTGGGTTCCTTGGCTGGTCGGATCGAGATTTCTCTCGCTTTTCTGAGTGTTTACCTCGAGGCGGGAGAGCGCGAAACAAGGCCATCTCCTCCATGACCGCCGTCTCCAAGTTCCCCTCTGTTCCCCCTCCTCCGCTGCGACCTGTCTGCAGACCTTGGGCAGAGAGCTCTGACTGCGTGCTTATCTGAGGACTGGCCCCGTGAATGCGTTCCTTGCCATCGTCCTCTCCCTTGCTATTTTGTACTCGTGTGTTCCTCAACGTCTTGGTTTGGTGGCATTTTTACCATGCTTGTGTTTCGGAAGGCCAGTTGCTATGTTGTGGAATGCTGTTGCATGATAAGTTTTAGGAGGTGTTCATCTTCGCGCATGCTAAATTTTTCAAGTGGAGTTACGGTCGTTAGTTTCATGGACGCAGCTCCCGAAAACCGTCGATGATAATTAAAATGTGCGTTGGCATACTACCGATGGCAAATTTGGATAGTATCTTCACTTCTGTTTCGAGGGCAGGCCGCTCCTAATTAGGATAATGCGTAACCGATTATTTCTTTGGTTTTTTTTAATCCTCGCTTCCTCCCCAGTTTTTCTCAAAGCTCCCCTTGCGCATTACAACCCATTTTCGAATGCCCTTTTTGTGTTATTACATTGTATTTTGCAATTGAAATGTCAAAGTTATCTTCAAAGAATATAAAGATGTATCCTCATAATATATTTAAGTTATCTTTTCGGACATAGCTTCCCTACCTCCCTTACACTTGATTCACCACTCTGTTATATGTCTCCTTATTTGAAGGTAGCCGAGTAAGAACTCTTTTTTTCTGCTACCGCCGTTTTTCTGTTTTTTTTTTTTTGCGAGCTTCATCTTTGGTGTATATGTATTGCTATATTCAATGAACCGAGCCGCGCCGCTTTGATTTGTACTGTGACACTTAACCGCCGTTCGGCGCACACTCCCTCATAGAGGGGAGGCTTGCTATGGGGCGCTGTGTTCCTTGGCTGGTCAGATCGAGATTTAGTTTTAGATCGAGTTATTTTTTAAATTGACCTCTTTGTACGATTTTGAACGAAAGGGAGATTCAGGACGCATAAGTATTCTTACATAATCTTCCGGAATACTAATTTCCCTTACCGACACGGTTCTTCATGAATCTCATTTTCACCAACGGGTAAGACCTTTCATTTGATGGGAATCCTTGCAATTATTCCGAGAAAGGTTTATTAGTGATGGCGAACATATCTTGAAGTACTCATATCTTTCCTCTTGTCTCGGGTGGGCCGAAGTTCTTGACCCGGTTTGTCCGAGTTGCTCGCGTGAGCACTGTTAATAAAGACGCCGACGGTTATCTTCAGATATTTTTTACTTCCACCTTTTTCATTGATTTTCGATCTTCGATAGGAAATATCTCCGATGCTCATTTCCACTCTTCAATATCCTCAGCTCACAATCCACTTTCTTCCTTTGAGTGGGTGATACGACGGAATGGAACCAACGTGGAGAATTTTGCTCTCAAGCTGCTCTGATCCAGATTCGCCCTCTGTAGTAACCATGAATATCCGTCCGATTTCTACTTTTGCTGTCTATATTGTCATTAGGGGCGTATTTCATGATAATGAGGCGTATTAGTATTTTGTTGTAGTGCTATGAGGAATTGGCGGTTGTAATGTTTTGACATGCTCACTCACTGCGAACTTCTGCTTCTATGTATCTCTAGAATTTTGTTCCGGAAAACTGAGAGTAAAGTCGAGGAAGCTCAGCATTTCAAATGTTTCTGTGAATGTGTTTCAAATTCTGTGAATATCCTCGTTAACTTCTTATAGGTGAAAGGATTGCAGTTAATCATTTTAATTTTTGTCGTTACGTCGACAGAATTCCTCGAAGTAGGGCGCGTCGGTTGAATGATCGCTGTCGATTGCGGTACTAATGTTTGGCTGCAGTGATGCTGGCAATTTAGAGTC